>NC_041217.1:130764143-130802363 GCF_002837175.3 Physeter macrocephalus | reverse complement strand
TTCCTACTGAACGCTGGCAGAAGACCTCTCAGACTTCCCAAAGGGCAAGAAACTCCCCGTGTACCTGGGTAGGGCAAAAGAAAAAAAAAAAAAAAAACAGAAATAACTAACAATGATAACTTTGTTTTGTTGAGCACCTATTATGTGTGAGGGATGGTGCTAGGTATTTTCATGAATCATTTCTAAGCTTTGCAACCCTGCAAGGGAGGTGATATAATCCCTGTTTTATTGATAAGGAGACTGAAGTTCAAAAAAGTCAGGAATCATGCCCAGGATCACAAGACCTAAAATAAAAGGCAAAGTGAGGATCTGAACATGAGTGGTGAGACTCCAAAATCTATGTTCTTTCCTTTGTGTTCTGTGACTCGAATTCACCATCAAGACCTGGAGCAAGAAAAGAAAGTGAAACATCATACATGATTTTCTCTATAAAAGAAAATAAGGAGAATGAAATACAGTTTAGAATCTGGCACTACATATATGTTTTTTGCATAGAATATATGAAAGGCACAGTCGTCTCTCAATTAATTGACATCATTGACAAAGGAGGTATTAATGAACAGACACAACTTTTGCAAAAAATTTGAGCTTTTCTTTAGAGTTCTAACACTTAAAAATGCTAATACCTGTAGTAAAGTCCTTCTAAAATGTATATACTTCTCTGTTCTAGCATAGGGTAGAAACCTCACACATGGGCCCAGCCCTCAGGAGCACACAGACTGGTTTGGGATACAGACCTGTAAACAATTCATTTGTAAGAATGTGTACACTAAGTCCTGTGGGAGCTGAGAGGAGGAATTAACTTTGGCTGGCAGATAACATAAGTTAAAAAAAAATCCCAACTTTAATGTAGTCCCTGGCAATAAAACATTTAAAATATTCAGTTTTTATTTTCCAGCTGAAAAATAGGCACCTGTCAAAAGTCACTGCAAAACAGTAACCACTGTAAGTGAGCGATGCCTACAGTGCTTCAGTGTGAGCTTGTGTGGTCCTGTAATGATTCATCTTTTAGATTCCTGGAGGTGTATAGAATGTGGCCTCTCTTCCTCTAAAAAAATAAGCTGATTTGCTAGGCTTCATATGCTTTTTAAAATATATATATGTACTTTTTTTCTGGCCATGTGGCATGTGGGATCTTAGTTCCCCAACCAGGGATTGAACCCACACCCCTACAGTGGAAGCTCTGAGTCTTAACCACTGGACCACCAGGGAAGTTCCTGCTAGGCTTCATACGGACTTGATATTTTTCTGTCATGTATGTACGTCTTCCTGGATCTTTATAACAACATTGTGAGTAAAATTATTATTGTTTTTCCTTTGCTGTGGAAAAATGAGGCCCAAGGTAACACAGCTGGCTAGTATCCAAGTGAGAACTGGAATTCAGGTCTCTTGACTATGGGTGCAGTCTCTTTCTAGGGTAGGATGCTGTCTCCTATATAACTTGTTCTGGTTTAAATGTCTGCGTATTCTTTCCTGCACCTACTCAAGGTAGGATGCAATTTCTGTACTTGCATTTGTACACCACGGTGCATCTCAAGGTTAGGCTAGCATGCCGTTGTTCAGTTACATTCTACCGGCACTCCCGAAGACCTTCTCATTCATTCATTCATTCAATTAAATAGTTTTGAGCATCTACTCCATGCCAGGCAGTAGATAGTTTCGAGACACTGTGAAGAGTACTCTGCCCTCAAAAAACTAAAACAGCAACAACAACAAACAGCTTATATTTCAAGAGGAATTCCAGACACATACAACTAAAAGTGTATAAAAGGCAGGCTGTGGTAAAAGTCAGCTGTATCAGAGAAGCAAGCAAAATATCAAAGAAGCACAAAGGAGAGATTGATTCTGACGGGTGAGGAGGCAACAAGATGATGAGGGAATATCTCGAAACACGTCCTGGAGGACATGACATTTCAGTTAGACCTTCACAACTGAGCACTATATTTCATATTGTTCTGGATTAGTCAGCTATTGCTATGATAATGTGGTAAAACAAACAACCCCCAAATATCAGTGGCTTATAATAGCAAATGTGTATTTCTTGCTTATGGGTCCCTGGGGAAGGTCCTTATAGGTCTGTGGGTCCCTGGGGAGGCTCTGCCTTGAGCTACAGTTGGGGTTCAGGTAGCTCCATGTGTCTCTCATTTTGGGACCCAGGCTGAAGGAGCAACAGCTACCTGTTGAAGGCATCCTCTTCTAATGGTGTAGGGCAGCAGCACAAGAGAGGATACCCAGTTCTTAATGGGAGAAGCATGCGATGCCTCTTTAGTCTCTGCTTGGAGCTGGAACACTGTCAACCGTCACTTCTACCCACATCCCATTATTCAAAGCAAGTCATGAGGCTAAGCTCAAGGTCAACAAATGGAATAGGGAATATACTTTAGTCCCAGGGAAGTCAGGGAAACGGCAATGAGGGAAGGAAGTGTTGTAAATCAATAATGCAGCCCACCCCATGTTCTTATTGTTTCTTGGGCTTTATCTACTCAATGTGAATGTATGGTCCTTGAAGGGAAATAAAGCCCTTCTTTCTACTGAGCTCTCCTCCATTCCCAGGGGAATGCTGGCTGTGTGGGAAGAGGTATGAGGAAGGCAGAGGAGGACAGTAGCATTTTGTGACACCACAGTGACTCTCACCTGCACGATAGCTACCCCAACAAGGAGGAGCTTTGTTCATCTCTTTCACCGTGGGCCCTCCAGTGCCTGGCACGGAGAGGGTGCTTGAAAAATGATTGTTAAATGAATGAATCAATGAAAAAACAAAACTACCATGTTTACTGCTTTGATCACCCATATCCTAGACTGTGGTTCCATTTTATTGATGGCTGGTACATATAAGGCCTCAATCAATAAATACTGATATATTTATATGACATAATACTCTACAGTCATTGAAAGTGTTGTGGTAGAAGAATATTTAATGACTCTCTGTTTGGGTAAAATATGTCTCCTATATGTTTGAGTGATTTTAATTTTCTTTTTTTGCTCAGTTTTACTTTTCTAAAGTTTCTATAGTAAGCATACATTTATTTCACATAAAATATAGAGTTATTTTTAAAATAAGATTAACATACAGCATCACGTATGAACAACATATTCTAATTTTATTTTATTTTATTTTATTTATTATTATTTTTTATTTTTGGTACGCGGGCCTCTCACTGTTGTGGCCTCTCCCATTGCGGAGCACAGGGTCCGGACGCGCAGGCTCAGGGGCCATGGCTCACGGGCCCAGCCGCTCCGCGGCACGTGGGATCCTCCCGGACTGGGGCATGAACCTGTGTCCCCTGCATCGGCAGGCGGACTCTCAACCACTGCACCACCAGGGAAGCCCTATTCTAATTTTAGATGCAGTCTGGAAGAGCACCATTCCTTGGGATGTAGCATTTGTACTTTTGCCCTCTATGGCTAGATGCTCTGAAAAGTGGGTCTGAGGATAGGAGTCAGTCAATTGAGCTTTGACCTGAGTGTGTGTTCATATAGAAGGAATGTAAAAATTAGCCCCCAAATGAAAGTCACTTTAGGCTTTTTAAAAAACATTTAGCAGTTGGCTGTTTGCTATCGTACTGATACAACTTGGGAGTGGGGAGGGCTGGGCTAGGCTCTCCCATCAAGCAATTGCTGGACAATTGGACAAATCACCCAGCTGTTAAATTTTCCCAGAGGGAGAATGAAGTTGATTCCTGACATGCATTAGTTTAGGCAGGAATATACCTAATAGTTTAGGTACCACTGGACCCTGATTTAATGATGATGTTTTCATGAAGTAACAGAGTAGAGAAAGCTATAAATTTTACTCTTAAACAGATAGGACTGCCTACTCTCTAAATTAAAGACAGTATGTTCATGTTAAGGATTACTATTACTCATTCATCACTAATTAAATGCCATATTAGTTGGGATAATGCTAGCTGCTATAACAAATACACTCCAAATGTGTAATGACTGAAACAGAACCTAAATTTATTCCTCATTCATGCAGTAGTCCAAAGTATTTCTTGTATTTCTTGTCAACAGGCAACTCTCTTCCATGGAGTAATTCAGGGATGCAAACTTCTTCCATTTTGTGGCTTCGCTCTCCTCTAGAGCATTGTTGTTATCTGCATCTATTGGTAGAAGGGAAAAGAGAGTAAGGATGAGGACATCACTCATTTATTATAATCCTTGTCCAGAAATAGCACCTGTCACTTCTGCTCACATCCCACTGGCTACAACTGAGTCACATGGCTATACCTAATTATAGGTGAGGCTGGGAAATGCAGAGAGTTCTGTGTCCAGTAAGAAGAGGAAGGAGATTGAGGAAAACAATTTGCAGTCTCTCCCACAAAAGCCTAGTATATGGCAGGCTCAGTGCTAGTCAATAAGCATGCTAAGATGAGTAAAACACTTTGCCTGCCCTAGAGGAGGTCCTCGTCTAGTGGGTGAGACTACGCTATATTGACAGATAATTATAGTGTCAAGTAGAATGTGCTATCACAAAGCAATAAAGGTGAGCCAGTGAGAACATTGTGCGTGTGTATGGAGAGTAACTAACTCTGCTTGTAATGAAGGGAGGTCATGACAAACCCTGATTATGTCAGTTCCATGAATGTTTATTGAGCAACTACTAAGAGCCAGGCACCTATTCTGTGCAGGTTGCTGGAGATACAGATACAATTCTAGCCCTTAGGGGAGATGGATCTATAAGCAGACAAATTCAAATGGATAATTGCTCAGATAACTGGGAAATGGTAGAACTATAATGTGCATGCTATTTGGGTTAAATGCTCTGGATTTGAGTCAGGCATACTTAGGTTTGAATTCCATCTTTAACATTGTTAAAGTCACTGTGTGACTCTGGGCAAGTTTTCCAACCTCTCTGAACCTTTGTTCTCATTTTAAAACAAAATAACTCCTGGTATGACAGTATATGGTCTCAGGAGCCAGAACACCTCTTCTATGTACTAACTTTGGGATCTTGGGAAATTCATCAAACCATTCTGGGCTTTAGTATCCTCATCTTCAAAATGGGTTTGTTAATAGTACCAAATACAGGTGGTAGGTATACATGAATTCAGAGAACAATTGTTCTCTGAACCATGCCTGGCACATAAAAATTGCTCAGTAAGTGTTAGGTCTCATCACTACTACCTTACAGTTTGATATGGACATTAAATGAGATAATGTCTGTGCCTGGCAAACATTCAATCAATGGTAACAATTATTATTATAAAGTGAGAAGCTGAAGGTAGGATGATCACAGTGTCCTAAAAAGAAGCTGCTGAGAAACCAGATAGAACAGAATGACTGAAGCAAAGATCCCAGACCCACAAGTTTTTTCTTCACCCATCCTAAGACAGATGAAGCAATGAAGGCTTGTGATGCTTGGAAGAATAATGCTTCCAGTTTCAGGTCGAAGGTTGTTAATTTCCTTATTTGCTTCCTCTGCCTCTTCCATTGGTGAGGGCTTTGAGAATATGCCGTAAACTTTAGGTGAAGGCAGGCAGGCATAAATTATTTTCTCTAAGAATACAGGAGGAAGGTCTCCCTAAACACAGCATTCATTGGTTAGAGTTTCCAGAACCTTCCAAAATTCTGTCTCCTTTTACAGCATCCTGCAAGTCCAAAGTAATGAAATAAAGGCATGGTAATAGGTAAACACAATTACAGCACCCAGATAGCTCCTTGGCAGTCAGGGGGTGTTTGAGAGCATTGGCTGTGGTCTCATTTTCCATAATCAAGCCCAGCCCTGCTGTGATCACTACAGTATTATGACCTATGGGGCAAAGATGGTACCATACGTGATATTTCATTTTTGGGTAGCTGCGGGTAGTAATGAACCAGTTGCAGTCAAGTGAATTAATCTCCCCAGCTATTCAAAAACGAACCTTCATGTACAGCAATTTGTTATTCATTGCTTTCCCCCCAAATGTAGCCTTTTCAGATGACTCTTCCTACAGAAAAATGGAGAGAAAGAAAAAGAAAACTCAATTAAAAAAAAAGTTTTAACCTTGGCTAAATGTTGATATCTTTTCTGATCGTCAATAATAACAGCAAATACATCCCATAGAGACGCAGCTTAGAGTTCACGTTGTGGTTCTATTAGCCTCATACTGGCTGATTATGAATCTTAAAAGATGGAATAAGTATGCAAAGAGCTGCTATAGCATAGATTCCAGAGCCAATTTCATACCATTTAAATGATCAATAGGTATTTATCCAAACTTCAAGGAGCACCCTAATCAATCTCATTCAGGAGGATTACCCAATTATTGTGCATTTAAAGAAATAGAAATTAATGATTAAAAACACATTATTGAAAATGAAAGGCTCTGGCATAGGTTGGTATAGACATGTAACACAGCTGTTAATCCTCCATAAATTTGTTTCTAATAACACTGATGTTTTGGTTACATATAATAACTATTTCATTAAATCTAAATTAAATGCATGGTTAGGCCTATTTAAAACACGTAAATGTAATGTGTTGCGAGCGTATTCCATTTTATGTTTCCACACAGTTCTAATAATTTTCCAAATTCAAATTGACTAGGTGTAGGGAAGTACCTGGTCATTTATATGATACCTTCTTTCTGATATCATTAAGGGCTCCAGAAGTTTAATACCCCTGAGTTCTAAACACATCACTAGTCAGTGTGTGGGAAAGACAATGTGTTTATCTGCTAGAAAGAAATGACTATGGACCCAAACGAAACGGGGAAAAATACTTTTAAATAATAGTAAAATATGTGTTTTGCTTTTCTAAAAAATAAAACAAGAATCGAATACTAGAAAAGACTATCTTGGAATAACAATCAAGAGTGTGTTGTGCATGATTTTTCCTTTATGGAGAGCAGGAGACATTAATATATTTGCCTATGGCTTGTGTATTACTATTCCCAGCTATGCAGAAATGGAACATGATTTACAGCAACACATTCTTTGTTGCTGTTCCAACATACCTATTGTCTTCCCTGCATCCTGTCTGGCTGGCTGAGGAGAGAGGATGGTGCTGGACCACACTCAATCATTATGGGTGTCTACAAATAGAGTAGGTGTATGTGAACTGGGATTTTTCAGCTTTGTATACCGAGCAAGCCAATCAGAGCACAGAAAGAACAATAGCTGAAGGTTTTACTGCTCTTTAAGTTTCCCTGCTGATTCCCACTGCGACTGATTATATCACAGAAGTTATATAAAAATCACATTAAATGCCAACTAAATCAAGACTTTTCATATCTTTTTTTCAAAGCAATGAAATTCAGGACAAACGCTATACTATGCGTGAAGATCACCACCTAGAGATCTAAACTCTTCATTCCAGATGTCGTATTTGAAAATGGAACTAGAGAAAAGTGTAGTTTATTCATTTTGTTATTTTCTGTGGTGCTTGCACTGCCGTTTTGAAAGCCCACCATAGGAGAGCTCAATTAAGAGGCTTCATAATTTTCACCAGCTAACTTTGATTAAATAGGCTGTCTTGGAAGGGCATTCAGTAAATTTAGGCTATAAATTACCTGTAGTGAGTTTTCAACTCTGAAGTTCTGGAATATTAGTTGCTTGGACAGGCCATTTCTTTCAGAAGGGTTGTACTTTACCAGCTGATTTGGAACAGTTGTACTTCATTTTATCAGAGCAAGAACAGAGACAAAAACTTCCTTCTACTGGTTGGAACAACAGGTATGTGGGAAAAAAAAGATGTTATGCTCTCAACTGCCAACTGTATTAATAAAGTGTGAGATCAGAGGTTCCCTTTAACCAAATTCTTTTAACGTACTTATGTTAGCTAGCTTTCCAGGTCACGATAATTGCCAAAAATTAGAAAAAGAATGACTAAATGAACAGGTTCTCCCTGACGTGCTACTCCTTAGACAAGAACAAGATTCTCTACAAATAAGCAAGCTCTTTCCCACTGAGCAAATGGGAGAACCAAGCCTGTTTCAGCTATGGTCAGTAAACTGAGGAGTTGAACACGTATGAGGAGATAGCTGTCAATTAGCTGATCACATCACTCCTTCTTTTGTATTTTTAAGGGACAGGCTGAAAATTCAATAAAATTTGCAAATTCTATAGAATATAGTGATGATCAGTTTTAGTTTCCTGCTGTATGACCTCAGACAAGTTACACAGTCCTCTGAAACTCGGTTTTCATTATCTGTGAAATGGGTATAATAACAGCACTCACCTCATTGAGTTTTTCTGTAGATTCAGTGAAACAGTGCACTTAAGACACTTATATAGGGCCTGACATATGTAATACTCAATAATTGTTAGGGCTTAATAATATTAACATTTTTCTTGGGAGTATTTACATTGTTTAAAACATGTCTGTTTAATTTAAACAGCTTATAAGTTCTCCTTTTGACTTTTTAAAACTTTATCATCAATTAATTAATTCCATCCAAACATCAATTTTGTAAGATGGGTGTAGAATTATTTTATCCTCCTTGGTTGCTGAGAACGGTTAGATAAAGAGGAATTAAGCGGCTTGCCTAGGACAGCGCTAATGTAAGTCCTAGAGTCTATATTTTTGACTCGTTTACTTCCATCACATGACTGGGGGTGGGTGAGGAAGGCCCAGAACCCCCAGAATGCAAAATGTTTTCTCTGAAGTGCAGAACTGTTTGCAGATTCCAGTAAAGGGGTTATCAAGAGTGTGGTGAGGGGAGAAGCCTGTAGACCAGCAGAAGTGGCAGCATTTACATATGGATAGCCAAATTTTCCTTCCAAGAAAAAAAAATAGTGTCAGCAGCATTCACACTTGTGAATATATTAGGTTTGTAAATCCAGGGTGCAAATTGTTTGTAGAATCTCAAAGCCCTTATAATATTGTCATTCGTAATCAGCTCACTATGAAAACAGGTCTTCCAGAGGGCACCAAAATCATTTGAACTTGCAATCTGTAATAGATTTGAATATTCAGATAAGGTCAGCGGTCAGAGCACAGGAGACAGTTTTGGTCAATAAACAGGTTTAGTGAGACAAAATCTTTTTGTCTACATGGGAATAGCTTGGAGAAATTGGTTCTCAAGGGGAAATCAAAAGATTAAATTCAGCTGCGTTGCCAATTTATTTGCAGGCCTAACAAGTGTGTGATGGAAATCTTTAGCGGGGGTAGGTGCCCACCCCATGAGAAGCCCCTGTTGACAGCGCCAGAGGGGGCTTGCAGGCAGCTGTCCTGACTGCCGCTGAGACTGAGCTTGATAGAGGCCTACTGGGTGGGGAGAGAGAAAAGGCATCCCAGGACCAGGCCGAAGCTATCCTGGATTAAGCCAGCCCACAGGAGGGCAAAATATCTGGGTGGCCTTGTTTTACATTGTTCCAACCCCTGCTATCCTCTCCCTGACCCTTAAAATTGCTTTCTCTGAATTGTTTTGGCATGAAGCCTTGGCCAACAAGCCATTACCAACTTCTCTCTGTGAAGACCCACAGGAGAAATTTCTCTCTGGTCTTTGTACTAGGAAGACTTGGTTTCTCCTGAGTGCCTGGTTTACCTTAAGGACTCTATGAATCATATAATTCTATGTTTCTTACACTGTATTTTAGGGGTCTTCTAGTTTGCTCCAGGAGCTGCTATGAGGTTGGGAGTGAGAGGAAAGGGAGGAGAGGGAATGGGCTCTGAGGCCTGGATTCCAGCTTCTACCCAGAGCAGCTCTGCATTTATCTGTTTTCTGCATTTGTGATTTTATTTGAAGAAGGGACTTAGTAGCCAACATAAAGGTTTGGAAACCACTGACCTCATGTTAATGCTTCTTGTGGCACTTGGAATGAATTCTAACCCAGAGCCTGAGAGATCTGTGCTCGCCCATCTCTTTGCCTCGTCATGTATAGTCACTAGTTCGGCTTTATCTACACTGATCTTCTTTCAGTCCCTGAAGTAAACCAAGGCCTTTCCAACTTCATGGCTGCTAATTGGAATCCTCCTTTCTCAACCCTTTGCCTGACTCTCTTCGCTATGGAATCAGTTGGGTTTATGTTCAGCTGCATAAAATAGTGAAACTCAAAGAACAGTGGGTTAGACAAGAAATATATCGCTCTTACGTAGAAGACAGGGATAGGGAGTCTAGGGTTCATCTCCAGAGTGTCAACTAGATTCCCGTGTTTCTTCTCTGCCATCCTCAGTACATGCCTTTCATCTTCAAGACCACGTCATGGTCCAAAATGGCCACCGGAGCTTCAGCCATCATAGGCCATTAGTAGGAGGAAGTGGGGGACCACAAAAGGATGCTTCTCCCAGCTAAGGCACTGTCTTGAAGCCATTTCCAGAAGCCCACCCGGAATTTCAATTTACATTTTGTTGGCCAGAACTTAGTCATATGATCATCTTCAGCTTCAAGGGAGGCTGGAAAATGTAATGTTTTATTGGGGCAGCAATACGCCTAGCTAAAGATTGAAGTTCTATTATTAAGAAAGAATAGAAACCAGGGGGCAACTCAGGGAGAACTCAGGTTAAATTTCACTTTCCCCAATCTAAAGTTTGATCTTCCCTAATACTTGCTTTCTTAGAACACTATTGTTCCTTTATAAAATTTTCATAATTTATAACTATATATCTAACTGTTAAAATTTGTCTATGTAACTGGATGGCAAGATCTCCAAGGGGAAAATTTGAGTCTCTTTTTATCCTATACTCTATAATCAATGTCCAACAAAATGCCTTTCATCTAATATGTGAAATAAATACTTATCATATAAGAGAATGAATGAATGAATGATATTTCCCTAATTGTATTGGTTGCTGGAAAGTTCAGAGCCAAATGTGTGGTTTAACTTCAATAATTAGAGGGCATTTAGGGCACTAAGTTCACTCTAGGATCTCATTTTTTACCCCTAATTTCTCTTTACTTTAATTTCCTAACTTCTTTAGTAAATTTGCTTACATTGTACGGATATTTTAGAGGCTTATCTTAATCCATTTGGAAACTAAGGGCAGGGCATAGCTAAATGAACACAGTAAAGGACAGATAAAATTTAAGTGTTCAACAGGACTGCTGTAAACAAAAGTTTTAAGTGTGGAAAAAAATCCAACAACAATAAAGATAATAGACATCTCTTTCAGCATATTGTTTGATGGTCCCAGCTCTGGGATGCATTAATGTTAGTAAAGAATAATTAACTAACCATAAAACAGGATGTTGTTTGAAAGTCACTGCTAAGCAGCTGGAGTTCGGTTAAGATCACACTTAGGAAGCTAAGGATGATTAACCTTTGCCTAGGTTATAAAATGGCCCATTTGAGAACTGTTGCCACTGGATATATTACCTGGATATCAATTGGGTTATTGAGTGAGAGGTTTTACATGATGTTTAGTATGATGATATATCTCTGGTTACAAACTGTTTATGACAAGTGGGAAAGCCAATAAAAGATAAATGAAGATTTAAATAGATTTTTCTTCTTTACATGAGTGAGGTTAATTTATGCATATATAACTCAATACCTGTATATTTAAAAGAGATGCTAGTTTATTATTTGTTAATGAATGAAGAGAGACGGCTGTTGAATATGTAAGTAAAATTGTAATGCTGACATTGGAGCTCCTGTTTAAAGGGGATTTTCAGTTCACTGAGATTTTTCATTGGAATTTTTATTTGGTGCAAACTTTGCCAACTGAACCTTAGTTTAATTTGGCAATGTTACAGACCAAGAGAGAAGTCACTCTCATGGACTTGCAATAAATTAAATTGCAAATACACTGTGTTTCCTTACAATTACAACTTTGATTTGTCATCAAGTGCACGTCCTGGGGCAATCATTTTTCTTTAGATTTTTTTTTTCTTACTTAAAAGTAAGTTGTATTTACTGTCTTTAAATTATTTTGATGATATAGGCCTAAAAGTCTTTGTGGACAGGGACTTCATCTCTTAAGCTTCTTTTGCATTTTCCCTAGTGCTTAGCACATGTTAGGTACGTGGTAGGGGCCTGATAAATTCTTAGAGTTTAAATGACTCCCCTTCCTTCCTTCCTTCCTCCTTCTCCTCCTCCCTCTTTCCCACCCTTCCTGCCTCTCTGCCTTCCTTCAACAAGCATTAATTGAGTAGCTACTACATTCTGTGCTCCTTGCAGAGAATTAAGATACAAAGATGAGTGAGACGTGGGTGTCCTAGCTTAGGTTAAATAAGGGTTGAGGTGCTGATACGTCATGATACGGATGATCTAAACTGAAGCTTTCTCCACCCAGTATGTGTATCATGGCATCACCTTGTGAAGATAAAATAAGGGAGTCAATGAGAAGACACTTTGCTAACATGGATGATACAGAGGTAGCTGGCTAAAGCAATATAGGGAAAAGGGTCTGTAAACTATAAAATGCTGAGCAAATATATCATTATCATAAATTATGTACATGTCAATCTCCACCACCACCAAATTATGAGCAAGGACTTTTATTCATTTCTGCATCTTCAGCACATTATAAGCACTCAATAAATGTATGTTTGAGTAAAATATTGAAGCTTTATTTTTTAGTATTATAATCATCACCAGTACTACTTAACTTGAATCTTGCTGTTTTGTCTTGTTAGGATACTGATATAAGACATCCCGAATTATCCTCCACTTGTGAGGGTTCTGACTACCCTGGGGTGCCCAGTGGAGCCACCTGTATGGGTTGAACCTGAGGTCCTTTGCCCTTTACTTGAACCCTAGGTCAGAGGTAGAGAAAAGAGGCTACAATAAAACACAACAAAGCCAAGCAGACAAACACAACTGCAATAAAACCACTAGTGGTTGAGTAGACTTGGTCATTGCCAACAAAGACTATTAGCCCACATGACTCCACGATTCCACCTTATTCAAATTTCTGAGTTGGAATTTTCCATATAATGTCAAGCTCAGTTGTATTTATGTGGAAAATGGAGCTATAGAAGGAAAGACTTCCTTTGTTTTGAATTCCTCAAAGGCCCACAGCTCTTCATGAGGCTCCTATTTGTGTCACTCGTAGATTATTTTTTACTCATATGAACTGTGGACAGGCACAGTAGTAAATGCTTTACACACATAATCTTTTACTCCTGTGCAAAAACCTGTAAGGTTGGTATTATCATCACCATTTTACAGATGAAGAAACTGAAGCTTAGTAAGGCTTGCCCAGGGTTATAATGCACTTAAGCCATTTAACTGCTTTTGAAATTTCTGGCTTTAAAACCTGGATTCTTTCATTATTATTTTAATACATGCTTTTTCAATTTTGTTTTCTTGTTTTATTATTTCAAAAAGATTTTTTAAAAGTCCATCCCAACTTTTATTTTGAAAATTACCAAACATACAAAAAGATTTCAAGGTATAGTATAGTGAACATCCATCTCTCCTCCAAGCAGATGAAGCATTTGTTAATATTTTGCCAATTTACTCTCTTTCTCTTTACACACACACACACACACACACACACACACACACACACACACACACACACAGTTTTTTTTTCCTGAACCATTTGAGTGTAAGTTGTGGAGATAATGATGACACTTCCTCCCTGAATATTTCAGCATGCATCTCCCAAGAGGAAGGACATTCTTTCATGTAACTCACAATAACAATACCATCATCCTAACTAAAAAAAATTTTTTAAGTGACAGTATTTCCAAAATATCATCTAATAGTCAGTCTGTATTAAAATCTTTCCAATTGACCCTAAAATGTCTTTTATGGCTGTAAGACATGTGTTTGTAACTATTACACTGTGTTCTCCCTTAGATTTGAGCCTCTGGGGGCTTCTGAAGAAACAAAGTCAAAGCCACACCATGGCCAGTTGGAGTGATTACAGATTCCTATCTCTGGTTTCACGACTCTTAGTCCAAAGTCTTTCTCTTTTCCTTTCTCGTTTTTTTTCTCCTCCTCCTCCTCCCTCTTCATTTCTTTTTGGCTTCATTGTACTTAATTTTTTTTTTTTTTTTTTTTTTTTTGCGGAACGCGGGCCTCTCACTGTTGTGGCCTCTCCCGTTGCGGAGCACAGGCTCCGGACGCACAGGCTCAGCGGCCATGGCTCACGGGCCCAGCCGCTCCACGACATGTGGGATCTTCCCGGACCGGGGCACGAACCCGTGTCCCCTACATCGGCAGGCACACTCTCAATCACTGCGCCACCAGGGAAGCCCCATTGTACTTAATTTTTGATAGCATCTAAAATATCAAGTAATACTTATTCATGAAATACTACTTGAGATACTTTTTATGCCTGCATTTAAAAAATATTATTTTCATTATAAAAGTCATACATTCTAATTGAAGAGAATTTAGAAAACTTGTAAAGTAGAAAGAACTATTTTAAAAATCTATTGTATTCTCTACATCCATATCTAATCACTCATGCATTTCTTTTCAGAGTTTTTTCTATGCACAGAATGCTTTAAAAACAATTATGATTAAAATGCACATACAATTTTTCACTCTCCTTTTTTTCCCACAAAAATTTTGTAGCAAACATATTTATACCATAGTGGTTAAGAATGTGGGTTTGAGCCAACCTGTAGGGGTCCAAATCCTGATTCTGCCACCTACTAGCTGTGTGACCCTGGGTAACTCATCATCCAAATGGGAACACATTTGGGAGTGAGAGGGAAACTGTTCATAATTAATCCAAGACATCAGGCACAAAGTGAGACTGTCCCAGAATGTATGGTCACCCCACGGCAAGTTGCCCAACACTTAAAGGCTCAGTTTCCTCACCTAACAAAAGATTATTGTGACACCCAACCTAGTAGTAGGGCAGGAATAAAAATGCAGACGTTAAGAATGGACTTTAGGACTCGAGGGTGGAGAAGGGGAGGCTGGGAGGTAGTGAGAGAGTAGCATTGACATATATATACTACCAGCTCCAAAATAGATGGCTAGTGGGAAGCTGCTGCATAGCACAGGGAGATCAGCTCGGTGCTTTGTGACCACCTAGAGGGGTGGGATAGGGAGGGTGGGAGGGAGACGCAAGAGGGAGGGGATACGGGGATATATGTATATGTATAGCTGATTCACTTTGTTCTACAGCAGAAACTAACACACCATTGTAAAGCAATAATACTCCAATAAAGATGTATTTTAAGAAAAGATTATCATGACACCCAAATGAAATAATGGAAAAAGCACACATAGCTTAGTGGGTATGCGATAAATGTTGGCTTTTATTATGGTCTTTATAAGCATCATTTTTATGGTGGCATGGTATTCCACTAGAACACACATCATAGTTCATGTAACATTTAGGGGCATCCTTTTGCAGTGTTCTGGTGCTTCTCCCTCTACTCCTCTTTCCGTTTCCACACCCTGCCCTAACTGATAGATTGAGCCATGGCCCTTGCTCCCCAGTGGTCCTCACTGAGGCTCTTGTGTTGTCCCTACTCGTCATAGGGATGGCCTTGGCTTAGCCCCATTTCACAGAGTACAAATCCTGAGGCTTAGAAGCCATACATTTAGAAAATAATGGCGTGGACAGACAAGTCTGCTCTCTTTATCCCTATGCTTATAACAGTTTCTACCTATTCTGAGTCTTATAATAATGACAGTTGCCCCAAAGAAAACCCCACAGCAAAGAGGATCAACATGAATAACTCCTTTCAGAGAGAACCACAGAATGACTACTCTGTACAAAGTCATCATAAGTAAAGCAAAAGCATAATAGAGTAAGAGACAGATTGGTCTTCAGGGTAACCCAGTAATCTTCTCCTTCCTCTAAATAAAACAATTCTAGAACTCCAGAGAACGGGGTCTACGTTCACCACCCAGACCTCTGAGATTAACCTTCTATATTCCTCACCAACCACCCCAAAACTCCCACAAAATTGGGGCTCATCATCTGTTGCTCGGTCCCTCCCCACTGTGGGAGTTGGCAGTAAGACTCCTCTCCCTTTGGTTAAGGATGTGTTGTTTGAGTACTACACACACACACACACACACACACACACACAATATCTATAGACACACAGTGGTTTTTTTTTTTAACATCTTTATTGGAGTATAACTGTTTTACAATAGTGTGTTGGTTTCTCCTTTACAACAAAGTGAATCAGTTATACATATACATATGTTCCCATATCTCTTCCCTCTTGCGTCTCCCTCCCTCCCACCCTCCCTATCCCACCCCTCTCTTTCCACAAAATATAAGAACCTAGAGGGCAGAGACTGCATCAGAATCATCCTTTTATCTCCATTGCAGGAGACAAGCCACGACAGTGAATATCCTCAATAAATATCTGTCAAATAATGAACGCGTCGGTGAAGAAAGGAAGGAAAGGAGGTCTGCCTGAGGATGGACAACTTTACTAGGATCTTTTAGCTGGTTATGATCATGTTGATGATGACCATGATGCTTTTAATCAGAGAATATTGTTTTGAAAACAAAACAGGATTCAGTGTCCTCTCTTCCCATTGGGATAAACTGTGTTCTACAATTGCCGTTCCAAACACGGGACATGATGCATAACCAATACTAACACATGCCATTTGAAGCTTTAACAAGACAGTCCTCCTTCAGATTTATAACAGTCTATGTTTAAAAACCTGACAAAACCAAAATGTGTTCTCCATAAATTATAGTGGCACCATTCCTGCTGCAGAAGTGAAGGTTGTGTCAGCATTTCCATTATCCTGTGGATCGCTGTGTTTCAGGGTTTTAGTTCTTGGCTATAAAAAATGCACCTTGGGTTTAAAACTGGCAAGGAGCACCTCAGCCTTGGAACAAGTTTGCTTCACCAAATTTTGAGAGCAAAACCTATTTGTTTATTTCCCCCTTTGTCAATGACTTTAGTGAGGAGAAAACATCTATGAATTTCATTTCCAATTTCATCCTTTAAAAAGAAAAGCTGAATAGTTTCAGATCTTTACTGAGCAATGGTAAAGTCTTGCTTTGGAGTTAGGGGAAGAAAAATGTTTGTAAGCCATATATATATATATATATATATATATATATATTTATTTGTTTATTTTTGGCTGTGTTGGGCCTTCATTGCTGCGTGTGGGCTTCCTCTAGCTGCGGCAAGCGGGGGCTGCTCTTCGTTGCGGTGTGTGGGCTTCTCATTGCGGTGGCTTCTCTTGTTGCGGAGCACGGGCTCTAGGCGTGCGGGCTTCAGTGGTTGTGGCACGCAGGCTCAGTAGTTGTGGCTCACGGGCTCTAGAGTACAGGCTCAGTAGTTGTGGCTCATGGGCTTAGTTGCTCCGCGGCATGTGGGATCTTCCCAGACCAGGGCTCGAACCCGTGTTCCCTGCATTGGCAGGAGGATTCTCAACCACTGTGCCATCAGGGAAGCCTCTGTAAGCCTTATTTATGAAGAAAGATATTGTTCTGAAATGAGCTGCCTGCCTTCCTTCTCCCCACTGTGATTTCATTAAGAAGGGTTAACAGTGGTTTTACTTTGACATGGGCAAATCAGATGGCTACGGTTGGTGGTGAAATCTGATTATCTGATTAGGTTAATAACTTCTCAACAACAGACCTTATTCTGTAGCTATTTGTTAGGTATAATTTCCCACTGGCTTCCTGGAGAAATCATTTAGTATAACTGTTCATACACTTAATTAAATTTCTTTAGTTTTATTTAAGCATGTATTTATTTGTGGTCTCTTGGGCAAATACCATTTTTCAATATGGTTCTTGATAGTGTTATCAGAATGCCGATTTTTAGAAAGGGAGCTGCAACTGTTAGTACAACGAAACATTTAAATGGCTTCAAGGTTCTGTTGCTCACCCATATGAACTACAGCTTTCCCTAACATCAGAAGTTACTTATCTCAAGCTTTATTGATTCTTCTTGAATTTTATACGTGGATGCATATATATATACTTCCACCTTAATTATATTGTTTGGCTTTTCTCAATAAGCCCCTGTGCTTACTGAGGGCAGGGCAGGAAGGGACGTAACTCATCCCAAGCAGTCAAGGAGGGCTTCCCAGAGGAGGCAATACCTGAGCAGAGCACCAATGCAAGGGTAGGCATTAGCTAGGCTTGGAAGAGAAAAATGCATTTTAAGTGAATAAGACAGGAGATACTCTTAAATAAAAGGTCAAAAAATGTCACAAAGTAATTTATTTTCTGGGCTTAAGCAACATACAGTTTTGGGGTGGGAAGGGATATGCAAATCAATGGTTTATTACAGAGCCACTAGAATGAATAGTTTTTTAAACAAAAATCAGGACTTCTGTGCTGTGAAATCATTACAGAAGCAACAGTAGCAGGTGGCCTGGCCATGCAGGAGCTCTTCACTCTCAGCAGAGAATGTTGCTGCCACTCAAAGTCACCAGGGGCTGGAAGAGGTCCCACTGAGACCCACAGCATCTAAAAACACACATGCTCAGAACAGGAAAATGTGCATTTTCAGGAGAGGGAGAGACAAACCTTTTGTTTAGCTAATTGGCATGACAGAGTGCGGGATACACACGCTCCTGGAAGAAAGGTGTCAGGTGTCTGGGGCTCAAAATCCTCAGTACAGGTGATCAGAGGAAGGTCTCAGAAGCAGCTATTTTTATTGAGAGCCTTAATGTTATTTTTTGCATTGAAAAAAATAGTGGAAATTGTGCTAACTTGGAAGAAGGTTGCTAAAAGGTTTAAAAGGAACTACGTATATAATATATATAACAATAATTATTATTAAAGGCAAGGTCTCAAGGTAATTAAGCTGTTCAGATCAGGTTAACTATAATGGTCTCAGCACCACCTTCCAAAGTATAACTGGGGAATGATTTCTCATGCCAAGATCTGGAGGACTGAATAATAAGGAATAGCAGGTAATCACCACCTGGGGAGAGAGTGGGAACTGAGGCAACAGATGTAAAAAGTTTAGCAGGTGCCCTGCAGAGAGGAAGAGAGTCAGTGGTTCAATGTTCTATCTGCATGGGGCCGGGTGAGGGCTGAGGGCCCCAGGCTGTCTCTGCCAACCCCCCACCCCCCCACCCCCACCAGGAGAGGTGAGAAGGCCTGAGAACGGAAGATAGCTGCCTTCACTTGCTCCCAGGCCTCACTGCCCCGGAGTGGCCAAGCCCACCCTTGAAATAATCAGCTGCCAGGGCCCCAGCGGCAGCAGGAGAGAGGCATCCTGGCCCCATCTGTGAAAAGCCATGCCACGATCTGACCACTAGGAGGCAGAATCACATTATCGAACCCACTCGCCGCCCCTCCCAGGCGTCTGAGCAACCTTAAAAGAGAATCTGCTGTGTCCAGGAGTAACCTGCCACCCTGGTTCATCAGGATAAAGAAAGAAGAGTTTGTTTCTGAATTCTGGCTCTGCCACTTATCATCTGTGGGACGCTGGGGAAGTCACAAACCTCTGCGAGCCTCAGTTACCTCATCTGTAAAATGGGGGCAGTGATATCTGCCCCTCAGGGTTGTTGTGAGGGTTCGAGATGATGTCTGGCACATAATAGGTCCTTGGTAGATAACAGCTATTGTGATGTGTGAAATGGCTGCCCTTCAATGTCCTTAAAAGTCCCTAGATCTTACCCGTGCACACACCGGTTGGCAGATAAAATCCAGTTTGGGCCGCTCAAGGGTAACAGAGTTAGAAACTTGAACCCTTGGTGGAAGCCCCCAGCTGCTCCCTTTGGAACACACTGAAAGAGATGGAGGGAAGAAGCGGAGGGCTCAGCGTGTCAACCATCCTGGCAGGACCCCGCCTGAAGAGTAACAACCCCCGCTTTGGAAACCAGAAGAGTATGTCCTTAATCCTCTTGCTGGGAGAAGCACGAGCATTGTTTCCAGGGGAGAATTCGAGAGACCTGGATTCTCCAGGGTCTGTGAAGAATCGAGGGTCCCTCAGGAGTCGGGGAAGGGAGTGGGGAGAAGGTGGATGAGAAAGGATGGGTGTAGGTGGGCATATGGCTGCTTCTCCCCCTGAGGGCAGCCCCTGAGGGTGTCCACCCTGGCAGCTGCTACTCGGCTGTCTCGCAAGTGTTAGAGCCAAGGTGCCCACAGATGACTTCCATTTGACCTGTGTTTCCAGACTTCCTTACTGCTAGGGCTCCAGAAGGGGACTCGGAAGACAGCCTCTGCCTCACTTTGCCTTTCACAACTGTGACTCAATCTTATTGACACAACGTAATCCACATCCCAAAACCCCAACTGTAAAGAAGTGGGAAATGTAGTGTTTCACATTGAGGTGTCTGAAGGTCAGGAGGCCTCCCAGAAGGAGAGTGGGGTGGAAAACGAGTGAGCCAGCCGACCCCATCCACCACAGGGGCCAACATTTATGAAATCCAGAGATTTCACAGAAAAATCCAGATTTTCAGCTTTTCTTGAAAACTTAGAGGACCTGATAGCCATGGGCCCTCACACTTGCATTCCCAGCCTGCTGACACTGTTTGGCTGCGCCTTGAGGCAGGCATTTTTCTCCTGTTCCCCACCAGCCCTACCTGCTTGGCCCCTGAAGGCAGTGGAGTTTGTAACCCCCCCTTAGAGACCGGACCGCCACTCTGGAGATGGCTTGGTTTGACCTCTCACCTTACAGATGAAGAAAGTGAGGCCCAGGTGAAGGTATTTACTCTGGGTCCCATGGCTCATAGGCAGCAGAGGGGACCCTGGAGCTCACCCCTTCCACCCCCGAATCCCTGTGCCCTCCTGTTTTCACCACGCTGTTTTGCCTTGACGAGATGTTGCATAGACCCTGGCTTGTGTAGGGAGGCTGAGAGCAGCATCTAAGGGATCTACTTTCCCTGTCAAGCTTGGCAGGACAAACATTTGGGATGGCCACACCATATCCAATTGGTGGTCCTGAGTTTTCAAACAACAGTTAAATTATGTTCTTCATTTTCTGTTTTAAAAGGCAGGAAAGAGTGTAACATATTCCCGACAAAACGATTAACATTTAATAAAAGTTTTAATGCCATCGGGAAAATTAGGCTCACCAGAATGGCTCATTCCCCGAGGGTTGCAGATCTCCAAGGTTTGACTAAAATTGCTCATATCTGGAGAGCACCTTTAACTTATCCAAAGCATTTTCACGTGTAGCAGTGCACCGTGATCTTGTTTTATTTTTTATTTTAGAGTTTAAGTCATGTAATTCTCCTTCAAATGAAATCTTATTTGAAAACACAATAAGTAAAAGAGATCAAAGCACAGTGTTCTGGGTGAAGCTGGGCTGGAGGACTTTGGATCCTACCTGTGTACTCCCTCTCCTCCCGCCCACAAATACCCACCCCAGAGGCGTTGCCACCCGGCCAGGCCAGGGCTTCTCAACAACTGCTCTCTCTCATCAGTCCCAGAATCATCAGGGATGTTGGGTAAAATGCAGACTCCCCAGCCTCTTACTGACCAGCTAATTCAGAATCTCTGAGCTCAGGCCAGGGAATCTGCATTTTAACAAGCCCTACAAGGTGATTTTTTAATGCTCACTGAAGCTTGAGCTAGCTTCTAGGGAACACAGTTTGTAAACTCACTAATTCTCTTTATATTAGTTCCATGACAGGTCGAGCAGGAATTGTCCTGACCTTACAGTTAACACTAGACTTGCCCAAGTTTGCACCTGAGCCCCATGGTCTTCCATCATCAGCTCATCCTGTGTGTATGGACAGAGCTGGGGTAAACACCTATGGCCCACAGTCTACTGAAGGTGGTAACCCCTCATGATGCCACCAAGTTGTCTCCAACCTTTCCCCTGTCCTTCTCAGGGAAAGGCTGGTGTGTCACACAATGGATAGGGCATGTCAGTCAGACGGTCCTGGGTTTGACTTCAGACCCTTCTGTTTACCAGTCGTGAGCCTTGATTTTAAGGACTAGAGAGTATAGATGTAAATGACCCTGCGGAGTGAGTAACACCGAGTGCTTAATAAAATGGGAGCTGTTATTACTGTTATTCTTAAAGATGGCCTCCTGCAAAAAAGGGGCCCATTTAGGCCATCACCCTCCTGCATCTCTCTGAGTCAGAGCCTGGGTAAACAGATTAGGTTATCCTCCGTAGCATAAAGGCTCCGCAGGACACCCGGGGTCCCACGTGGCACCGCTAACCAGCACATTCCGGGTCCGGAGCATAGATTTTTAGGAGAAAGGGCCATTTCCATGAACCAAAGGAGGATTAGTTCTCCTCCGTGGCTTGGACCTCCGCCCTCCCCCGGGAGATCTTTGTTTTGTAGATGGCTCGCAGCATCCCTCGCAGCATCTTTGCAGAGGAGTCTGCCACCGTTGAAATGGATTCTCCGGGGGAAGGGGCTCTTGGGATTCCCGAGGCTTCTCCGGGGCCCCAGGCGGCAAAGTCAAAGGGGCCCAGGCTTCACACCGCCTTTCTACTCCTCCTAATCCCCTCTGAGAAGGTGGCCTAGGAGAGCCCCTGCCCCACGGTCCCTAACAGGATCATAACTGTGAAAGGTGCCGCCTTCTACCTGGGGGCAGCCGTCCAGGTGGGTTCGCCAGAGCCTCTTACAGCCACATCCCTGCTCTCTCAGAACCGTGCAGAAACCTTTTTCCGGTGAATGCATGTCCCTGGTTGGGAGCCTTGAAAGGGAGTAAGTCTGCTTCCCACGAGGTAACCCAGAGGGCAGTTGTCTGCTTCCAAGAAGGCGTCTAAGATAAGGAAGCTCAGAGAGTGGGCCACTCCCAGAGTTAAGAGAGATGACCCTGGGCCAGTGGGAACGTGGAAGAACAGCTACCTCCTGGGGAAGGAAGGCCATCTGGCTATGAGTCAGGGAGGACTTGACAGGAAGGAGGCGAAGAATAAAGTGGGACCCTAAGCACCCCCTTGTCCTCTGTGAGGGAGTAGAGTCAGGCGCATCCCTTTAGTAGGAAGCTGACCAGGCACTTCCTCACTCCCTGTCTGGAGGAGTATCACCCATCACCTCTCCATCAACTCTCTGGTCCCCCACCCCAACTGTACCCTAATCAAATCTCCCATACACCCTGTTCTCATAGCATATACTACCTTCCCTTTCCTTGAGAACTCAGCCCACCCACTGAGCTCAGCCTCTGGGCTCTGGGGTGACCCCACCCAGGGAGGTGAAGCCCTCTCTTCTCCCTGCTCCCAGCCTGGTATTTTTCCAAGTTATAGCCTGTTTACATTGTTTTGGAACTCTTTTTGTGTGTGTCTATTGATCACTCTAGACTGAACTTTTAATTGCTTATTATTTTGTTATTCCCAGTGTCTGCCACAGAGCCTGGCACACAGTAGGGGCTTAATAAATATTTGATGTATTGATTGAATTAATGGATGGAAACAAGCATCTCAGTAAATACTTACTGAGCATCCCTAAGCCTGTGCCAAGTGCAGGGAGTGTATTCAGAAGTGAATAGAACTTACATGTCCCTGCTGCCATGAACACCCCCAAGTACAGACAGCACAGAAGTAAAAGCATAGATGTGAACCGGGGTAGGTGCTATGAAGGTAAGCAAAGGGAGGTTATGAGAGTCAAGAACAGGGGGTTTAGGAAGACCATCAGGAGGACCTGAAGGACCAGGAAGTGGGAACAATTGGGCCTCACTTTTTATTTGGCTTTGTGGGTCGAAGCTAGGCTTCAGATCAACCTAATTTTTGGAAATCTGCTCTGGGCTAGGTGCCATGGGAAAGAGAAGCAAGTACAAACCTAAGACCTGATGAAATAAGTATGTAAGTGAAAATAAAGTGTATAAACTATTATACAGATTATTATATAATATAACATTACATATTATCATTTTGCAAAGGTATATATTATTACATATTATGTCCCTAATCATTGTATGTAACATTATACACGTTATATAAATGGGAATAATTATATCAGTGTGTGAGAAAATGAAATAGAAATAAGAGGTCTAAAGGAGAGATGGGAAAGCCAGCCACCCTGATGCCTGGGGTAGAGTGCGTGTGTGTAGTAGGTTAGAGAGAGGGTGGAGAGGCAGGAGAGCTATTTGATGGGATAAAGGCTGATCTTGAAGGAAGGCTGGGTGGGGAGGAGGGTGGAAGGGTCTCAGAGGAGACCTATGGTGTGATTAAAAGCTCTCAGACTGCAAAATACCATGGTTCCCATTTTACAGATGAGGAAACTTAGGCATTGGCATTGCTGTGCCTGTTCAGCCTTCCTTTCCCTCTCCCCAACCTGCCCTCCAGCCCCGAATAGGATCCTCCAAGGTCTTGAGGGCAAAAGGCAGTGTGGAATTTCAGAATCTTCAAGAAGTGCAAGGGTTTGTGGAGGAGTCCACATATACGGTCAGGGGACATTGATTTTTGTCATGTAAGTTTGTGTGAACATATTCCACCGTCCTTAAAACCAGCATTCTAACTTGGTGTTTACAAGTTACCCCAACCCCCATTTTTTTTACAAGCCTGGCAACCAAACCTCAACCAGCTTAAGTGACTTACTAGTTGGTAGCAACCCCAGGATTTGAATTCAAATCAGTCTGACCCCAGAACCTAAACTAGTTACTGCTTTTTTCTGAACTCTGGTTAAAATGGTAATTTATTAGAGGTCCAACTATTCCCAGTTATTTAGAATGATTATCTTTTGTTATAAACAAACCAAGATGCTTTTTGTTGTTGGTGGTGGTGGTCACTCTGTATCATACTTGGAAAATCCGATCTTGAAAACCTGTATCTGTGGAAACTCTTGGCTCTTTGAAATTAGACAGGCATGGATTCAAATCCTGACTCACTAGTTCTAGGATGTCTGGTAAGCCACTCAACCCCTTTGCTCCTCAGTCTTTGCATCTATAAAATGGGTACAGTAATATCCCTTGCTAGATTATAGGTAGGCTTTGAGGTCATGAATGTAGCACACTTGGAATGTACCAGCATCCCCATAGATAACAGCCATTGTTATTATCAGCAGGATCTAGATGGTTTTGGCAAAAAATCACCCTGAATCCCTCCTCCGTTTTTGAAATAGCAAGTCTGCTCCACAGTCTGTTATTGTCACTCTTTGTGAGGCAGGCTGCAGAGGAGATGGCCGCCCACCCCCATCTCCTCTCTTACAGCATTCTCTCTCCTCTGGAACACAACCGGCCGCTTGAGCCAGAGGCGGGCAAGACCATCATCTTCCACGTTTGTCATCAGACTTGATGGATAATATTCCCAAGTTAATGCCACAAATGCCGTTTGGAAATTACAAGTCGATGCTGCTGGTGGTCCAGCCAAAAAAAGAATTAATTTATAATCATGAATATAAATTTCATAGATAGCATTATTGTCATTCAGGGTTTGAGTTATGGTACATATGGGGAGTGGCTTGTAGAACAGAAAACTATGTCGCTATAACTCAGTGTAATTCCAATGACAATAGTTATATCTATCACTTTGTTATAAATCAATCGATATCCTGTATTAAGTGAACAGGCCTCACCTCCCCAGCTGCACAGCGGGGATTGGCAGGGAGGCCTCAGAGCTTTGTTTAAGGTATTGCCAGCCATGCTGACTCATGCTGACAGGAAGGCAGAAAAGAGATGCTTCAGAAATTCTTGCATGAACTCCAAATTCTTTGGTCCACTGGGCAACGTGACCAGATCTATAAGCATTTTAAAAAGTGAACAACATACCCAAGGGTTTAAAGATATGACTTTTGCCTGCATTGTGTCTAAAAGGACTCCGTTTTCAGAACTAGGAATTATTTACTAATTGCAGACAGGATTCTGATTGAAACAGCATCAATCCCAGAAGAGTCCGTGTGCATTTGAAGGCCTCTGTAAATGCCATGAATCAGGCAGTATATCTTTCCTGTTAATCTATGTTGGTTCCCTCCCGAAGGCAATTGACCCTGGGGAAAGGTAAAACAGAGAGAATCTGAGTACCACTGAGCTAGCATATAACTGGCTTTGAAAGTGCACTGCTGGGGAGAAGAATGCTGAAATATCACAGGGAGCAGTAGCTTGAGGAGAAAAGAAGATGGTTTGAAGTCAGTGGAAAGTAATTTTGCCAAGTGCAGAGTTATCTAGTTAACCTATTGTTCAGCATAATGAAAAAGCAGGGCTATTCTAGAGTGTGTTACAGTGTGTAGTTTGTCAATTACCCAATCAGGGGGCATTGTTCATTCAGCCAGGATTGAGGGCATTACCCATACTATTTTATTACTATCAAGCCTCAGCTTGGCATATTTTAATATAGACTATAGGGTGTTTAATAGCCATGCAAAACTAGGACTTTCTTCATCCTTCTGGGCTTAAGTCCATTGTCACTGGGCTCCATTAGCTTTTGTCCCTGCAATTAGAGTGTTACAATATGCAGTACTTAGACTTATAAATTGATGGGAAGGTAGGGGTTGTAAGAATTGTGGTGGCCCCTCAGTTTAAAAAAAGGTCAGAACAGGTGAACAGAGTATAAGGAAAACAGCCTCGGAGGGTATGGTAGCTGCCTGACAAAAATCTAGAAGGCATCTTACAGTCTATGTAGAAAATCTGCATTTACAGTGTTCTGTATATACCTTAAAATCTCCTTCATCTTCAAGGCATCTCTACATTTAATGAGAGTGGATTTGAAAAACCTCTTAGGAAAAGCTGTGTTAAATCATGTTAGCACAAAAGCAACTTAAAATCATCCTTATTTTCAAATGTAATTTTAAAAATTTTATTTTTAATTTAGGAAGTTCTTATTAAGGTTGGTCAATTATCTCATTTACAATATCACTCCAGAGCATACTTAATGTACAACTGTTGTTAATGACTGGGAGTCCTACAAACTGTTATCAATTTAGAAATGTATATATTCTGAATTCTTCTGTTTTTAAGAACGTAGTATAAATTTCCATAATAAAGCATTTCTCCTCTTGTGCCTGTGGTAGGCTGTTCAGTGGTGTCAAATATTTTTTGACTTTGATAAAAATGTACTGAGGGTCAAGATCATCTCTTAATAGTTCACACTTCTATTTAATAACCTGCTTCAGTGTCAAAAGACACCCCCATCCTATTGCAGTTCCAGGAAGAATTACGCAATGTCATCCCGTCTCGGGATGCTCATCAGCCGCATCCATGTTATTCCATATTCGGTCCATTCCAGAGAAAGGCTAAAGGAGACAGAGGGTACAGATCTTGTTAGGTGCAGCCTCTGACACTATCACTATCAATTGTCTTTTGCTGGGGCTGATCATCACCTCAATTATCTAGTGTCCAGCCTACCTGATAGGTTTTTGCAAACTATAACTCTTCTGTCGATGAGCATGGAATAATGACAGCCAGGGGCAAATGGACAGAATACAAAAAAGATAAACCCAGAAGTAAAATACATAAGTCTATCTCTGCATATAGACATACAATATGCTTTTGGTACCAAGTGATTCAACATAATATATAGCCAGTGGTTTCTTTGCAGGCTTGTTGAGATTATGCTAAAATGTTTCATAAATTAGATAGAGCTGTTGGCTTAAATATTTTTCCCACTTTATCATTTCAGTGGAAATATGCTAAATATTTAAAAATATTGCGATATGCCAAATGAACATACATATATAGAATTTTCCTCAAATCACTGCATTTGGAATTTACAGTAAAAACAATTTTAAAGTTAAATAGGGACCCTTTATTTAAGGGAAGATATATTTTCCTAAATGATTCCAATCGAAATTCAATTTCAAATTGAAATCATGAATCAAGGAGGAAAGTAAAATACACTGGTAAAGTATGCCGAGGCATCATAGCAGTACGTATTTTTAGCCGTACACAGCTCCACACAACATGAGAAAATAGGTTTTGGCACAATATTAAAAAACATGAAGTTTTGCCAGTGTGTTGTTTAGGAGGTTAATTTGAAAAGAATACATTAACAATATATTTATAGCATTTAAATAAATTAAAATTACACTTCACACATCAATAACGCAGCTGTTAAATAATATTTTTATTCTATGTAAATCCCATCCATTCATCTCAGTTGTATAATAAATGACCATAATTACGGAGCTTCATTGGGAGGAAGGTCATTGGTAATCCTGTAATTCCTCATTGATGTAAAGAGAGAAAACAGAACTCTTTGTGATGAATGTATTCAACCTTTTGCATACTTTGGTACTTCGGACCGTGCATTAAAATGCTGTCAGAAATTAAGTTCTTCACTTCCACAGCATTTTTAATCTGCTGTGTAGATTTTTTTTTTTTTTTTTCTCTAAAGCCTTCTTGAAGTGCTTCCTTGACTGCTTCTTTTTCCTTTTGGCTACAGGTGTGGTGTGTCTGTGTACACACATAAATACCAAAGAACATGCCTACCAAATTCAGGCTGCCCTATGTCACATAAATCCAGTTGGGAAGTCTTTTCTGTAGAACTAATTTCCTTACTTTTCAATGCTTCATTTTACTTCTAAAGGGAAGCATGGTCTTTGTGCTCACCTCAAACAGCAGCATTCTAACCATGGACTCAAATTCTCAACCCCATTTCTAGATGAGCTCTTATCTCCACAGATCTCTATTTTCAGGTCACCAGGGAAGGCATTTGGTAAATTTTTTTTCCCTTGAAGAATCGTTAGCTATAACTTGGAAGATCTTTAGTTTTAACCTGGTTCTTATTCTCCTTTAATATAAGGATGAAACCTGTTTTTCCTGGAGGGACTAAAGATATGTAGAAGTGAATGTGAATGTTAAAAGCAATGGACCAGTGACAAATAAATTACAGAGAAGGTAACAAATTAAGACATTAACAAAGATAGCTATGGTTTAAATTACCTGTATCCCCTGCTTCCTTCTAACCCTAGAGACTGGGGCATTTTCTGTCCTCTCCAGGAGCCGACAAGGCTTGGGTTTTGCATATGGAAATAAGAACAAATGACTGTTAATTCCTAATGAGAAAAATATCAAAGTGAGCAGGATTCCCTGTGTGTGCCATAAGGGCTTGTAATTGAAAGGTCTTCAGAAAAAAGGGTTTCCAGCAGAGGGAATTCCTTTTAATGAAGCTTGGATTTAGTCCCATTATTCTAATAAAGCGTAATCAATTGGTGCTGACAATCTGAAGGTCTAGTTCAACCTCTGATTAGATCTTGGTTGTTTTTAAGGCGACAGGCATGAGGAAGGGAAACATGAGTTAACAGGCTTTTGGGTCAGTGATCCACACTTCCTGAAGTGAGTTGGGAGTTTTGAAGGAGGGCAATTTGGAAGCTGTCTTAGCATAAATCTAAAGCAAGTCTCTGGCTGTCCAGGGGGAGCTGGGCCCTCAGCATTCCCCAAGACATGCTTCGAGCTGATTCTACTCTTAATCCAATTTACTCAGCCGAATAAGTCCCACTGCTTCAGCTTGCCAACAAATTAAAATCCAGCTTCATAAAAACACCTTGAATTTGGAAGGTATTGGCTGGCCCACTAGATTTGAAACTTCATTTATTCTGGCTAACTTCTCAATTATCTTCCCAGCAGTGGAGATGTGTAAAAGTGCAAAAATCAATAGGGTTCTATTCCCATTCTATTGGAAAGGGAAAAATTAATGAGATAGGACACTCTCTTAATCAGAAATAAATGTTTTAATTCAGATAATGACATAGTTTTCCCTCGCTGAAGGATGACAAATGCTGGGCTGCGCCCCCAGCAGAAGCAGTTTCAATTTTATTGTAAATATAAAAGGTATTGATTGGTGAGATGTACAAACCCCATTGCTTACAAAAGCCATTCAGGGGGACTGGGAAAACTATTAAGCACTGGGTCAGAAATCAATAAACAACACTGAAATGTAGCAGAGGTCGCCCTAGGCTTTGTGGCATCTTTGAAAGCCGAGTGGCAGGAATAGTGACAGAAATGTCTCTTGTGGAGCAATGTTGGGGATGAAGAGGGTCAGATGTTTAATCTCTTCTGTGGTTTGACAGGTCCCAGGAACAGAACTAATGCAGTCTTTCATGGCTGTCTTTGATTTAAATACATGCTGATTCATCCCCTTGCTGACAAGTGTATTTATTGGCTTTGGGGGAGCCCACATGCATTGGCAGGGAAGAGATAGGGTGTATTTTGGAGTCAGAGCCGTTGTGTTTATGCAAATCAGCCACACCTCTCTCTCCTCAGGGAAAAAACAAACACACACCAAAACTTCTTTTAAACACACTGATAGATGGGGATACAGTCTACGAGACTGAACCTCATATTAGAGCAATTACAGGGCAGATGATAGAGCATGAAGTATTTTTTGTAACAGCTGACTAAATGTAATATTTCTCCTTTTGGGTTTTTAATCTTAATACTTGCTTTAAATTCAAATGTAGTTTAGGCTTCGTTTTCTGAAGTCCTTTATCATGGGTTAATATATTCAACAATCTCCAGAACACCCTCCTTTCACACCTGTTATTTGGGGGCAAAGAGATTATAATTTATCATTATCTTCTTCCCAGCCCACGGCTCCCACACCCACCCCTAACACATAAGTAGTTTTAAAGCTAGAAGATTAACCCAGATTAGAGATCATCCTTCCGTTTTGAATGCAATTGGCTTGAATCTTTAAATAACATCAAGGTAGTCATTGAACTAAAACACGCATTTTATTGCTGAAAATTCTAGCCAAGAAATACCCAGAGTGGAGAAAAATTATATAAGGGAAGAGATTCCACGCATGTAGGTGGAATCCAATTTTTCTAATAGGACATTGATTTGAAAGGTTTAAAGCTGAGTATTGAAACTTTTAACAACGTCATTTCAGAAGCAGAGACAAAGCCTTCCCTCCCCCAAAATGCCCAAGCAGCGCCTACTGTTACTGGAGACTCTGCTCCCCTCTTGACATGGGTATGATTATGAGATTGGTGAGGGTCAGGCTGCCCATCAGTAGGTGAAGTGTTCAGCTGCTGAGGATTTGAGTTTCATCTCACCTCAGATATTATGTTAGTTTCATGTCATTTTCATCCGCGAGAATGATTTGAGAGCGCTCCTTGTCCCCTGTTATTGCGGTCACTTGACCTCAGATGTAACTTCTGTCGAATACCATCATTTTAACAAAGTCGAGGAGTTGCACATCCCTAGCCAGAGCTGACCTTTCCAGCCTGCTGCTCCCCAATTGGTTCTGACGGCAGATTTTACTGCCCCTCCATTCCCAACAAATGAATGTTAAGGCCTCAATGAATTGGTTCACATTGAAAGTTATAGTTTTTCATTGCCATGAGCATTTTTAAAATTGGATACCCTCCTCCCCTCTTTGTATTTGGCCTGTGGTCCTGGTATTTTTCTTTTTGCATTTGGATGCTCAAACATAGAAAACTACTTTCTGCTTAAAAACAGTATTCTGCCCCCCTCCCCTACAATGGCAATTCTACATTTGTCACCTAAAACAGAGATGACACACCTTGAGTTCTTGTCTGGATGCAGATTCCCTATTCCCTCAGTTCCTTGCCTTCCTGTGCCTTGTCTCATGTCCTTTTAGCATTTTTAAGTTATCCTTAAATGTATCTTCTAAATATTCTTCTAGATATATCTTCTAAAGGAATATCTTCTTCTTTACAAGAAGAAGAAAAAAAATTGGGTCATCATGACTTTTAAAACTTCTCAAATTAGAACACATGTCCTCATTTCTGGGTCCCTGGGCCAGCCCTAATGAACTCAAGGACTCACTGTAAAATGGAATTATTCCATAGGGTGTAGCCCTATTTGATAGAAGAAGTTGCTGGCCTGAGAGAGTTTAGGGAACTTAATGTTAAACCCATTCTTAGCTTCCAGGCTGTACAAAAACAGGCTGCAGATTGATTTGGCCTGTGGGCCATAGTTTTCTGACTGATTCCTGAACTAGAAGGTGCCTAATATATGTTAGTTGATTCTAAGATGAATGTGGGAGGGTAACTGTCCACTTTAGAATCAAATAAGATGTATCAGTGAAACTGCTTGACTATACCATAAGTGCTTGATAAATGTTAGCAGGTATTGCCTCCTGGGAGTTTAACCTAATTGTGGAGTGAAAGCATGGGCCAATGAACCACTGGTCCCATATTTGAAATATATACTACCTGGACAACAGTGTTACCTAAACCTAATTTCTTGTTTTCTCAATGTGAACCACATGGAATTCTATTAGACAATTTTTGACATACAGAAGTAGCAGATTCTATGTTTCAACCTAATATCATGGTCTTCCCAGCCCACCCAAACAGGTTTATATGCGAATCTCAGGTTAAGAATCTCTGCTTTGAATCAGGGAATATTATTGATAGTTTTCTCACCCTGAGAAGTGGCATGAAGAAGCCAAGTACATTTCCCTACATCATGGGGTTAGCTAATATTGGGACTGAGGGCCTTGTCACTTATTCACCTTCTGCATCACAAAGGTAGAGATTGGTGGTGCCCCAGGGCCACTCCTGCATCCTCTCAGCCCCACCCCATGCTGACTTCCCAGCTCCATCATTGATATCTTGTTGTTGGTATGTATCTACAGTGAACTTGGATGCTGAGCTATAGAGGCAGGAGCCTGGGAATGGAAATGGAGTTTTTGATGTGTGGAAATTGGGGCAGGGTCTGAGCACAGGGTCTTTGTACATAGCAGCCCTATAGTCAGTTTAATGATTTGACTTCCTGATCTCCATAACATGCAGGGGGCCTCAGGCTGCTCCCAACAGTTGATTGAGCCTGTTCTCACTCCCAGATTGTGCCAATGGGACAGGTGTCCCAATCTCTAAGGTTTAAAGTATCATTCCTCTAAGACTTTGGGAAGGTTTTCCAGAGTCTGCCATTTGGGAGAACTCAAAAATTCTTTAAAGAGCCATCATTCAATTAATGTTTATTAGGCATCTACTAGGTGCACCTACTAGGTGCCTAATCCATATTAGTGTTTCACCAGAGTTCCAGATACAGAAAACAAGCAGGTGGTTACCAGGGGCGTGGGGGGAGGAGAAAAATAGGTGGGAGAGATTAATAGGTACAAACTTCCAGTTATAAAATAAATGAGTCACGGGCAAGAAATGTACAATGTGGGGAATATAGTCAATAACTATGTAATATCTTTGCATAGTGATGGATAGTAACTAGACTTATCGTGGCAATCATTTTGTGATGCATAAGAAATATGGAATTGGGACTTCCCTGGTGGTGCAGTGGATAAGACTCTGCGCTCCCAATGCAGGGGGCCTGGGTTCTATTCCTGGTCAGGGAACTAGGTCCCACATGCATGCCACAACTAAGGAGCCTGCCTGCCACAACTAAGACCGTCAGGGAACTAGATCCCACATGCAAGCCACAACTAAGGGTTTGCATGCCACAACTAACCGTTCTCTTACCATAACTAAGGAGCCTGCGTGCCGCAACTAAGAAGACAGCCGAGCCACAACTAAGGAGCCTGCCTGCCACAACTAAGACCTGGAGCAACCAAATAAACAAAGAAAGAAAGAAATATGGAATCACTCTGCTGTGCACTAGGAACTAACATAATATTGTAGGTCAATTATACTTCAAACAAACAAACAAACAAACAAACTCATAGAAAAAGAGATTTGATTTGTGGTTACCAGAGGTGAGGGGTGTGAGGGAGCAGCACATAGGTGAGGTGGGCCTGTGCCAGGGTGTCTGGGGAGCAGTAAGGAGACTGGAGTGTCTGGAGCACAGTGAGTGAGGGGTTCCTTGGAGGGGTCTCAGAGGTCAGATCATGCAGAGTCTCACAGGTGATTTTCTCTGAAGGTGTTTCCTTTGATTACTGCTGAGTCATCAGTTCCCAGCTGGGCTCTTTGGCACTTAGATTCTCAATACTTGTGTAAAGACAAAGCATGCTGGGCCCATTATAATGGCTGTGGAAAGGTGTGAATAACTTCGACTTAATAGTAGGAGGTGCTCCATGAGATAGCATCTATAATCTTTGTTTATGTTTCCTACCTTGATGAGAAATTGTAGAAATAGGATAAGTAGACCCGGGATTTTCCTTTCACAGTTTGTATAGTGAATCCCGTTTTCTTCTGACAGCTGTTGCCCTTTTCATAGTTAAACTGTTTCCTCTTTGGGTTTGGGGGCTTCTTCTTTTGCATCTAATGATCTGTTGTATTTTGGGTGGGCACCCTAACTGTTACACTTCTAGACCGGGTTCAGGGCCAGCCTCCTCTGTGCTGTCTGACCTCACTCCTCCCCTCCTCAGGTGAGTTTGCATTATAATCTGCACCACACAACCTGGCACTCAGTTGACAGCTTCCAGACCTTTCTCTGGTGGTTTCATGGGTCTCGTTGTCCCCTCTCCTCAGTGAAGCTGTGAGCTCTCTGAGGGCAGGGGCAGCGCCTTGGGCTTTTTCTTGCACATTCCAGGAACAAACTGATATGGCTTTCTGTAAGTACTGCCAATTGATTTGATAAAGAGATTGAGAGAGTGTGTGTGTATGTATGAGAGAGTGTGTGTGTGTTGGGGAAGGACAGTTGAGAATAGTCCCCTCTGGAACCAATAAAATAGAATAAACTGTCAAATTACCTTCCACTTCCTCAGAAGTCGCTGTGTTCCAAGTGTCTGACCCACCTTGCTGTGTAGAGAGCCCTGCCTGAGATGGCGTTTGCTCCTTCACGGAGGCAGTGTGGTGGGGTAGAAAGTGTGCCGGCTTTGGATTCAGAAACTTGGGCTCGAATTCCAGCTCCCTAACCATCTAGTTGTTCTATCTCGAGCAAATTACTTAACTTCCCTGAGCCTCTGTTTCTTCATCTGTAAAATGGGCATGGTACTCACCTCTAAGGGCCACTGCAAAAATGGAAAGACAATGTATATGTGTCAGTGCCTGGGATATTGTAGGTACTTAACAAATCGTAGGATTGCTATCGGCACAATGAGAAACAGAAACCATACTACTGGATATTATTTTTGTTGCTCCTTCACAATTTATCTTCCTGAGAAGATAACTTAGGAGTTAGTGTTATCCATCTAGAAATTTCTTTAAGTAGATTTCTGGAAGCCAGTTGGGAAGGGTGGGATGAAGAATTTGAAGCATGGGCTTCCCTGGTGGCGCAGTGGTTAAGAATCTGCCTGCCAATGCAGGGGACATGGGCTCGAGCCCTTGTCCGGGAAGATCCCACATGCCACGGAGCAACTAAGCCCGTGCGCCACAACTACTGAGCCTGTGCTCTAGAGCCTGTGAGCCACTACTGAGCCCGCGTGCCACAACTACTGAAGCCCGTGTGCCGCAACTACTGAGCCTGCACTCTAGAGCCTGCGAGCCACAACTACTGAGCCCACGTGCCACAACCACTGAAGCCCGCGCACCTAGAGCCCGTGCTCCGCAACAAGAGAAGCCACCACAATGAGAAGCCCGCGCACCGGAACAAAGAGTAGCCCCCGCTCGCCGCAACTAGAGAAAGCCCGCGCGCAGCAACGAAGACCCAACGCAGCCAAAAACAAATAAATAAATAAATTTATTTTTTTTAACAAAAGTTTAAAAAAAAAAGAATTTGAAGCAGAAGGATTGGTCTGGGTAAAGTGCAATTTAAGGAAATTTGGTAGATTAGGATTACTACTAGCATTTGATCAAGGTCAGGGGCAAGGCTGGAGGAGGGGGCAGTGACTGCATGCTGAAAGGCCTCCAGGTCCCTGCTAAGAAGAAGAGATTCTAACCAGCAGGCAATGGGGACAGAAGGTTTCTGAGAACACACATATGATAGGGACTGTTATTAAAATGGGGGAGGACTTGTACAAAAGCAACAACATACTTTTAGTATTCCTGTTTTTTGATACAAAGTTATGTTTTAAAATTTCATGGAATCATAAAAAAGAATGCTAGAGACAGAAACTAACTACTACGGAAACTAACACCATTAGTTTCTGATGAGGAGACTAAGGCCCAAGAAATTCACCTTGCCCAAGGTAAATTCACAGCCCAAGGACAGGACAGAAAGCTTTATAGTTGCTCTTTATTATGTACTTGTTCTGTTTCAGACATTGTGCTTGGCCCTGCATCTACACAACCCTGCACACTTACAACAATCTGCACAAAAGAGATCACATCACCCATTATATAGATGAGGAAACCCAGGTGCAGAAACCGCAAGAGCACACAGCTATTTAAGTGGTGATTCAAATTCACTTTTACCTGGATCCAAAGTCTGAGCTCTTCTCAGCATCCTACATGGCAACAGAGCTGAGAAGAGGACCTAGAGCCAGGGTGCCTTCTGCCCAGCCACCTTTGGCACCTGTCAAGCTTCTCTCAAGTCCATGCCTAATTTAAACCAGGCCAGCACTGAATTGGTTACCTCATGTTGATCCACAAAGAATTGTTTTTCTAGTTTTCACCTTTTGAGGGGATGTAGATGTTGCAAGTTTCTACTAAGGAATAGTTCTGTGCAGAATGCATTGTTTGTGCAGAGATTTTATTGGCATATTTTTTATTTCATCACAGAGTGTCCTCATTATGAGGAAGGCTGGGAGAAATTTCTGCCTGGTCCCAGGTCAGAATTAACTGAGTTTTACTAAGTGTTTGACCTGAGAGCATGTTGTCTCATGGATGCTGTAAATTGTACGGCCGATCAGGGTTCCCTTTTGTGTTGGTTGTTTGAACACTCAGATCCAAATGAGAACCCCACGTAGAGTGAGGATGCGGGGCTTACAGTCTGCATTGCTGTGTTATATAGTCTCTTTCCTGGCTCGGTTTCAGGTTCCAATCCTACTTCTTTTTTCTCATCTATTTATAATTTATTTTTCCCTGACCTAATTTATCTAATCCAAGAAGAAACCTTGACTTGTTTTCACAATGAGATGACGTATAAATGACTAAATAAACAGAAATTTTAACTCCATGTTGAATCTCTAAACCTTCTCGTAAAACCTGGTAGCAGACTTTACCTGCATGATATTCCTCCCAGTCCTGGCATAAAGAGGAAGAAACTTAGAAGTTATAAACTCCTTACACAGAGCAATCACCCTGCGAACACTGCAGGACCCAGGTGGGGACATGCAGGAGATGGAACGGTTCCCCACTGTCCTGTCGAAATGAACTAGGATGCTGGATCCATCCTACCTAATTAAGGAGTACTTGAAAGCAAGGCCTTTTTCTTGATTTACAAACCCTCCTCATCATCATTTATAGTGCAGTGATATGTGAAGATCGGGAGGAGAGACACTTAAGGGAAGATGGGTATTTCCTTAGATGACATTGGTCAGGGCAAGTGTCACCTTCACACAAGCACCTCCACTCAGATGGCTTGTTAAGAGTTTGGCAGCGCGGACGGAACACGCTGTACTTATTGACAAGGCACTGAGCTATTATCCATATTGATACAGGAATTCAAGGACGGGACACAGGTCAAGTGAGCCCACAACTTCAACACTTGCTAAAAGACGGTCCTGCTGGTGGTTTCCATGCATAGGAGACTAGGGAAATGCAGTTTCATTCATCCATTCATTTATGTATTAATTCATCCACTTGTTCATTCACTTGATAAACTCTGCTAATTGAGTTCTTTGCTGGACTCTGAAGATAGATGAATGAGCAAAATAGACATGGTCCCTGCTCTCGTGCAATCTATTTTGGGTAAATACAGGGAGGTAGCTATCTGAAAGAAAAAAAATTCCAGAACCATAAAATAGGAAAATATCGTCTTGGTTTTTAAAAAGAGGAAAGGTAAAAATTTTGAAATCCAGTTGCACTATCTTCCATTGGCTTAAATATTTTTTTTTTGAGAGAGAGAAAGAGAGAGAGAAAGAGAGAGAGACTTTCTCCATAGGATAGACAAATCATGGGTGGCATCTTAGTGAGAAAGAAACAAACTGTTCCCACATAGGTCTCATGTTACCTGGCTGAGTGGAATAAAAAAGAAGAGGGTCAGCCTTCTCCTAGCTCTTAATGCCACTTCCAGATCATTGAAGTGTCATTCTCTCATCAATATTTAAAGTCTTGGTAGTCAGTCTCTACCATCCATGGCAGCACACCTCCAGAATTCACTGACTTTATAGAAATACCTGCCACTGGTCACCTAGTTTCAACCCATTCCTTCCATCCTCCTCGACGAAGCCAGTCCCAAAGATCAGCTGTCACAACTATTAATATCATTATTTCCGAACCAACTTGACCTTTTTGATGCCCATCTACACCGTATATCAGCACATCTGCCATATATGGGCAAAACCATACCCAAAGACACTGGTGCACCTGCTCTCCTTCAAGTGGGCTCCTATTTCTGATCACAACCTCCTTACCTGTTGGGGTGGGTTGAATGGTGGCCCCGCAAAAGATGTGTCCACTCAAAAGTGTGAATGCAAGTTTATTTAGGTAGAGTCTTTGCAGATGCAATTAATTTAAGCATCTTGAGATGCGATCATCCTGGATTAATGGGGTGTACCCTAAATCTAATGACAAGTATCCTTAATAAGAGAAAGGTGGGGCTTCCCTGGTGGCTCAGTGGTTGAGAATCTGCCTGCTAATGCAGGGGACACGGGTTCGAGCCCTGGTCTGGGAAGATCCCACACGCCGCGGAGCAACTAGGCCCGTGAGCCACAACTACTGAGCCTGCGCGTCTGGAGCCTGTGCTCCGCAACAAGAGAGGCC
>NC_041217.1:130758691-130764109 GCF_002837175.3 Physeter macrocephalus | reverse complement strand
TCCCCACTTGCCACAACTAGAGAAAGCCCTCGCACAGAAACGAAGACCCAACACAGCAAAAATAAATAAATTTTAAAATTAACAAAAACAAAAACAAAATCATGGCGTCTGAATAACTTGAAGAAATAAGGGTTATAAACATTGTACCTCCATCCATTGTAAAAATATAATTTAAAAAAAAAGAGAGAAAGGTGGAGGGAGATTTGGGACACACAGAGGACAAGGTCATGTGAAGACAGGTAAAGTCTGGAGTTATACAGGTGGCTTCCAAGGAATGCCTGGAGCCACCAGAAGGTAGAAGAGGGAAGGGTTCACCCCAAAGCCTTTGGAAGGAGCACATCTCTGCCAGTACCTTGATTTCAGACTTCTGGCCTCCAGGACTGTGAGAGGATAAATTTCTATTTGTTTTAAGCCACCAGATTTGTAGTAATTTGTTAAGGCAGCCCCAGGAAATGACTCCTGTCATTTCCCCCACTTCTCCTAAACCTCATTTAAACCAGAGTCTTCCAACCTCCTTCCTTACACATTTCAGTCTGTTGCCTTTGCTCCCATCCCCACCCAGCCCTCGCCATCCAGCCTAGACACCTAACCTTGCCCACACTCCAGATTCTCATTCCTGCTTCAGACAGGTGTCAACCCCAAACCCAGGTCACCAGCCCTCCTTGTCTCCCTCTGTTCTTGCCATCCTGCTGGAGTGCCAAAGAACCATGATGATTTGACACCTCAAAGTTCATATTGTCAAAGTTCAACTTGTTGTTTTCCAGGATTAAGAACTTTTCTCCTTCATCTATTCCAGTCAGAAGCTCTCAGATTTAATTTTATATGAGAAGACTTAGCCTACCTGGTGCAAGTTCTAGAACATCCCCCAAACCCCACATCAAAATAGCTTTCATGTTTTGCTTTATTCTCAGCAGAGTTTCCTCTCAGTTGAAAAGAACCATTCGCTTGACCCTGATGACCCATTTACTCACTATTTTGTGCGTCTCCTTCCTTTCCTGTAGAATTTCTCAGGTGAGCAATTTATGCCAACTAACTCTATTTTTATCTTTACCCATAGCTTCCAAAACCCTCTACAATCTGGCTTTTTTCTTTCCTGATAGCTCTCTCTGATTTGTGGCTGAAGAAAATTTACATTTTTTAAAATCCTGGTTAAAAAACAACTTTTCAGGTAATACTGTTGCTCTTCTTGACCCTCCGTCAGTGACTTAAGGGATATCGCACTCTTCTGAGTCTCCTTTCTTCTCTCCTACCTCTCTGACTATTCCCTTATTTGTTGGCTCCTCCTTCTTCTCATGTTTCCAAGGTTGTATCATCACCTTTCTCCTCTTCTATCTTAATACAATTCCTCAGAAAGCCACATTTGATTACAATGATTACATCATTACTTTTTATTCCTAAATGTTAATCCTGTTCTTACCTCACACCCAGCCCTGGTCCATATCATTGCCACCTGGAATTTTTTTTTTTTTTTTTTTTTTTGCGTTACGTGGGCCTCTCACTGTTGTGGCCTCTCCCGTTGCGGAGCACAGACTCCGGACGCGCAGGCTCAGCAGCCATGGCTCATGGGCCCAGCCGCTCCGCAGCATGTGGGATCTTCCCGGACCAGGGCACAAACGGGTGTCCCCTGTATCAGCAGGCTGACTCTCAACCACTGCGCCACCAGGGAAGCCCAGTGTGTGTGTTTTGTGTGTGTGTGTGTGTATACCACATTTTCTTTATCCATTCTTTTGATATTGAGTTGTATTAGCTCTTTATATATTTTGAATATCAACCCTTATCAGATATATCATTTGAAAGTATCTTCTCCCATTCATTAGGTTGCCTTTTCATTTTGTTGATGGTTTCCTTCACTGTGCAAAAGCTTTTTAGTTTGATATAGTCTCACCTGTTTATTTTGCTTTTCTTGCCTTTGCTTCTGGTGTCAAATCCAAAAAAATATTGCCAAGACTTATGCTATGTCAAGGAGCTTATTTTCTATGTTTTCTTCTAGGAGTTATATGGTTTCAAGTCTTCCATTCAAATCATTCATCCATTTTGAGTTAATTTTTGTGTATGGTGTAAGTTAGTGGTCCAGTTTCATTCTTTTGTATGTGGCTGTCCAGTTTTCCCAACACCATTTATTGGAGAGATTGTTCTTTCCCCATTTTATATTCTTGGCTCCTTTGTCATAATTGGCCATATATGCATGGGTTTATTTCTGGGCTCTCTATTCTGTCCCCTTAATCTATGTGTCTGTTTTTATGCCAGTACCATAATATTTTGATTACTATAGCTTTGTAATATAATTTGAAATCAGAGATCATATGACTCCAGCTTTGTTCTTATTTCTCAAGATTCTTTGACTATTAGGGGTCTTTTGTAGTTCTATACAAATTTTAGGATTACTTGTTCTATTTCTGTGGAAAATGCCCCTGGAAATTTAATAAGGATTGCATTGAATCTACAGATTTCTTTGGGTAGTATGGATTTTAACAATATTAATTCTTCCAATCCATGAGCACAGAATCTTTCCATTTATTTGTGTCTTTTTCAGTTTCTTTCATCAATGTCATTGTTTTCAGTGTACAGGTCTTTCACTTCCTTGGTTAAATTTAGCCTAGTTATTTTATTTTTTTAATGCAATTTTACATGGGATTGTTTTCTTAATTTCTCTGGTAGTTTGTTATTAGTATATAGAAATGAAACAGATTTCTGTATATTGATTTTGTATACTGAACTGCAACTTTACTGAATTCATTTATTAGTTCCAACAGTTTTTTGATAGGGTCTTTGGTATCATGTCATCTGCAAATAGTGACAGTTTTACTTCTTCCATTCCAATTGGAATGCCTTTTATTTCTTTTTCTTGCCTAATTGCTCTGGCTAGGACTTCCAATACTATGTTGAATAAAAGTGGCAAAAGTGGGCATCTTTGTCTTGTACCTGATCTTAGAGGAAAAGATTTCAGCTTTTCACTGTCGAGTATGATGTTTTCTGTGGGTTTGTCATATATGGCCTTTGTTATATTGAGGTATGTTCCCTCTATGCTAACTTTGTTGAGAATTTTTATTGTAAATGGATGTTGGATTTTGTCAAATGCTTTTTCTACATCTATTGAGATGATCCTATGATTCTAATCCTTCATTTTGTGAATGTGGTGTATCATGTTGATTAATTTGCAGATGTTGAATTATCCTTGCATCCCTGGAATAAATCTCACTTGATCATGGTATATAATCCTTTTAATTGTTGAATTCAGTTTGCTAATATTTTGCTGAGAACTTTTGCATCTATGTTCCTCAGGGATATTGGCCTGTAATTTTCTTTTTTGTGGCATCTGTGTCTGGTTTTGGTATCAGGGCGATGCTGGCCTTGCAAAATATGTTTGGAAGATTGTCCGCTTCCTCTATTTTTGGGAAGAGTTTGAGAAGGATTGCTATTATCGATAATTCTTTTTTATTTTTTATTTTTTTATTTTTTTATTTTTTTTATTTTTATTTTTGCAGTACGCGGGTCTCTCACTGTTGTGGCCTCTCCCGTTGCGGAGCACAGGCTCCAGACGCGCAGGCTCAGTGGCCATGGCTCACGGGCCCAGCCGCTCCGTGGCATGTGGGATATTCCCAGACCGGGGCACGAACCCGTGTCCCCTGCATCGGCCGGCGGACTCTCAACCACTGCGCCACCAGGGAAGCCCGATAATTCTTTTTTAAATGTTTGGTAGAATTCACTAGTGAAGCTACCTGTCCTTGATTTTGTTTGTAGGGAATTTAAAAATTACTGACTCAGTCACCTTACCAGTAATCAATCTGTTCAGATTTTCTATTTCTTCTTGATTCAGTCTTGGAAGGTTGTATGTTTCTAGGAATTTATCCATTTCTTCTAGGTTGTTCCATTTGTTGGCATAGAATTATTTGTTGTACTCTCTTATGATGCTTTGTATTTCTGTGGTAACAATTGTAATGTCTCCTCTTTCATTTCTGCTTTTATTTATTTGAATTTTCTCTCTTTTTTTCTTGTTGACTCTATCTAGAGGTTTGTCAATTGTGTTTATCTTTTCAAAGAACCAGCTCTTTGTTTCATTGATCTTTTCTAGTTTCTATTTTATTTATTTCTGCTCTAACCTTTGTTATTTCCTTTCTTCTGCTAATTTTGGGCTTCATTATTTTAGTTCCTTGAGGTGTAGAGTTAGATTGTTTATTTGAGATTTTTCTTGTTTCTTGAGGTAGGCATTTATCACTATGCGCTTCTTTCTTAGAACTGCTTTTGCTACATCCCATAAGTTTTGGTATGTTGTATTTCCATTTTCATTTGTCTCAAGGTATTTTTTGATTTCACTTTTGATTTCTTCATTGACCCATTGGTTGTTCAGGAGCATGTTGTTTAGTCTCCATATATTTGTGAATTTTCCAGTTTTCTTCCTGTAATTGATTTCTAGTTTGATACCATTGTAGTCTGAAAAGATGTTTGATATGATTTCAATCTTCTTAAATTTGTTAAGACTTACTTTTTGGCCTAACATATGATCTCTCATGGAGAATCTTCCATGTATACTTGAGAAGAATGTATATTCTGTTGCTTTTGGATGGAATGTTTCATATATAACTGTTAAGTCCATGTGATGTAATGTGTCATTTAAAGCCAATATTTCCTTATTGATTTTTTGTCTAGATGATCTATCCATTGATGTAAACTGGGTTATTAAATTCCCTATTATTCCTGTATTGCTGTCTATTTTGCCCTTTAGGTCTGTTAATATTTGCTTTATATATTTAGGTGCTCCTATGTTGGGTGCACAAATATTTACAAATGTTTTACCTTTTTGTTGGGTTGACCCCTTTATCAATACGAAATGCCCTTTTTCTCTCTTATTACAGTCATTGTTTTAAAATCTGTTTTGTCTAAGTATAGCTACCCCAGTTTTCTTTTGTATCCATTTACATGGAATATCTTTTCCCATCCCTTCACTTTCCGTTCATGTATATCCTTACATCTGAGTTTCTACTAGGCAGCGTATAGGTGGCTCTTGGTTTTTTATTCACTCATCCATCCACTCTACATCTTTTGATTGATGAATTTAGTCCCTTTACATTTAAAGTTATTATTTATAAGTATGTACTTATTGCCATTTTGTTAATTGTTTTCTGGTTATTTTGTCTTCCCTCTGCTTCTTTCTTCTTCCCTTGTTCTGTCTCTTTGTGGTTTGATGACTTTCTTCAGTATGCTTAGATTCCTTTCTTATTATCTTTTGTGTATCTATGATAGGCTTTTACTTAGTGGTTAACATGGAACTTACATATAACAACTTATATTTATATCAGTCTATTTTAAGTTAATAACAACTTAAGTTTGAATACACTCTAAAGCTCTAATTTATATTCTCCCTCTCTCCTGTTTTATGTTTTTGATGTCACATTTTTTTTTTTTTTTTTTTTTTTTAGT
>NC_041217.1:130755369-130758641 GCF_002837175.3 Physeter macrocephalus | reverse complement strand
CGGCATGTGGGATCCTCCCGGACCGGGGCACGAACCTGTGTCCCCTGCATCGGCAGGCGGACTCTCAACCACTGCGCCACCAGGGAAGCCCTCGATGTCACATTTTAAGTCTTTTTATCTTGTGTATCCCTTAGCTAGTTTATTGTAGTTACTTTTTTTTTTTTTTACTACTTTTGTCTTTTAACCTTCATACTAGCTTTATAAGTAATTAATCCACTACTTTTACTATATATTTACTTTTACCGGTGAGATTTATACTTTCATACACTGTCTTGTTACTAATTAGCACACTTTCTTTTCAGCTTGAATAAGTCTCTTTAACATTTCTTGTAAGGCTAGTTTAGTGATGATGAACTCCTTTAGCTTTTGCTTGTCTGGTAAACTTGTTATCTCTTCTCAATTTTGAACAATAAGTTTGCTGGATACAGTATTCTTGGTTGGAATTTTTTTTTTGTTTCAACACTTTGATTATATAGTGTTACTCCCTTCTGGCCTAAAAGTTTGTGCTGAAAAATCTGCTGGTAGTCTTATGTACATAACAAGTTGCTTTTCTCTTGCTGCTTTTGAGATTCTCTTCTTGCCTTTAACTTTGGACATTTTAATTGTAATGTGTCTTGGTGCGGGTCTCTTTGGGTTCATCTAATTTACCTCTCTGGGCTTTCTCAATCTGACTGTTTCTGTCTCCAGGTTAGAGAAGTTTTCAGTCATTATTTCTTCAAGTAAGTTTTCTTCCCCTTTCTTTTTCTCTTCCCCTTCTGGTACTCTGATAATGCAAATGTTAGTCACCTTGATGTTGTCCCATAAGTCCTGTAATCTAGCTTCACTTTTTTCATTGTTCTGCTGCTCTGATTGGGTGAATTACTCTACCCTGTCTCTGAGTTCACTGATACTTTCGTCTTCTTCATCTAGTCTGCAGTTGAATCACTTTAGTGCATTTTTCAGTCCAGTTATAGTATTCTTTGATTCTGTGATTTCTGTGTGGAACTTTTTACATTTTTTTCCTCTTTGTTTCCTCTTTCTGCTTTACATTTTTTCCTCATTTGTTTCCTCACTGAGTTTGGTGAGCATCATTATGACCATTACTTTGAATTCTTTATCAAGTTAATTACTTACCTCCATTTCATTAATGCTTTTTTTCCCCCTGATATATTATCTTATTCTTTCATTTGGAACATATGCCTCTGTTTGTTCATTTTTCTTGACTCTGCTTTGGTTTCTTGTGCATTAGATGAAACAGCCACTTCTCCCAGTATAGAAGGATTGGTTTTGTGTAGGAGATGAACCTTACTTATTGTTCAATTCTGCCCTAGCTCTTGGACAATCTTTGTGATTGTCCAAGCAGCCCTTTTTATTTTTAATAGCTCCCAGTAGTTGAAGGTGTACCAAGACCAGTGTCCCAAAGTGGGGGATCTCAGTCAGCACCTAGATTCAGGCTGATTAGAAGCCAGACCCTCAGGCAGCAGTTGTAGAGAGTGCAATTATATATAGTTCTGTGGGACTGCAAGCATAAGCCCCTCTGGCTCCCAGAGCCAAGGGATCTGTAGGTGTCTTCTGGGCAGCAGTTGCAAAAATCAGGGCTCCAGATGAGTGTACAAACTCTTTTCTGGGAGATATCAGTGAGCTGTAGTAAGGCAGAGGGGGAGAGCGCAAAGATGGTATCATCTGGCCTATGTTCCCTGAGAGCATCTCCATAGCCTCTAGATGTGTGCCAAACCTAAAGCCTGCTTCTAGGGCCAAATCTCCAGGACTAGCAAGTAGATCTCTTTCACAGTAAAGCTGGGGGTGTGTTTTAGTCATCTGTCTGTGCAGTGTTCTGAGGGTGGTAATCTACCAAGCACTGTCTCTCTGATTGTTGCAGTTTCATGGGACCCAGCAATGCAATGCAAGCCCCCTTGGCTATCAGGACCAGGCAATCAAGAGATATCCTCTGGGCAGAAGCTGCAAAAACCAGGACATGAGATGTAAAAACTGGGGCACCAGACACAAATAAGTGCTCTCCATTGAGAAAAGCTGGCACTCTGAAGTGCAGCAAAGGGAGAGCATAAAGACAGTGCCTACCCTCCTAGGTCTCAGGAAAGGTTTACAGTCAACCCTTAGATTTGTGTTTAATTGGGACCCTGTCCCTCAAGCTGCAACAATGGTGATGAGCTAGTAGACCTCTTTCCAGAAAGATTGAGCTCCTGGGTCTATTGCTTCTTGCTGTACCCTGGGGGCAGTACCTGTTCAAGAGCACTTTCTCCATTAGTTACAGTCCAATGGGACCTGTGAGCATAAGCCCTGCTGACCACCAGAGTCAGGAAATATAGAGGGTCCCCAGGCAGCTGCCACAAAAATCAGGACACAAGAGAAGGACATAAGCTCCTATCTGTAAGAAATGGGGGAGCTGGAGTGAGGCAGCGGGAGAGCACAAAAACTGTATTCACCTTCACCAGCTTCCATTCCCTGAGATCCCCTCCATTGGCTCCTATAAGTGGTCCTCAGGCCAAAGCTCCTGGATAAGCAAATCGGCCTCTTTCTCAGAAAAACGAGCGGTGTGTTTCAGTCTGCTATCTGTGCAGTGCTCTGGGAGTGGTAGTCTGCCAAGAACTGTCTCTCCAATTGTTTCAGTTCCATGGAACCCAGGAACACAAGCCTCCCTGGACTCCAGAGCCAAACAATCAAAGAGCATTCCCTGGGTGGCAGCTGCAAAAACCAGATGTAAAAACCAGGGCACCAGATGTATAGAAGCTCCCCTCCTAGAGATACTGGCACTCTGGAGCACGACAAAATGTGAAGATGGCACCTAGTGGCTGGAGCAAGGCAGAGAGGAGCACAAAGATGGCACTTAGCCAAAAAGGGGGGAATAAAAGGAAAAGAAAAGAAAAAAAGAAGAAAAGGAGCAAGCCTGAGGGATGCTACAGAAGATGGAGCTTGTCAGCTGCAGCACAAAGATGGCACCTGCGGGAAAGGAAGAAAAAAATACGATGGTGCCTGCTGGCCTTAGCAAAGGAGAGGGAGAGCAGGAAGATGGTGCCCATCAGCCTCCCTCCCTGGAGAGTATCCCAGCAGGCCCCTGTCCCTTAGACCAATGCTTTAACTGAACCTTTTTTTTTTTTTTTTTTTTTTTTGCGGTACGCGGCCTCTCATTGTTGTGGCCTCTCCCGTTGTGGGGCACGGCTCACGGGCCCAGCCGCTCTGCGGGATGTGGGATCCTCCCGGATCGGGGCACGAACCCGTGTCCCCTGCATCGGCAGGCGGACTCTCAACCACTGCGCCACCAGGGAAGCCACAAA
>NC_041217.1:130748195-130755238 GCF_002837175.3 Physeter macrocephalus | reverse complement strand
CTCAGCGGCCATGGCTCACGGGCCCAGCCGCTCCGCGGCATGTGGGATCTTCCCGGACCGGGGCACGAACCCGTGTCCCCTGCCTTGGCAGGCGAGCTCTCAACCACTGCGCCACCAGGGAAGCCCTAGACCAATGCTTTAAAATGAAGAAATGAGTCTCTTTCACATAAAGTCTGGGTACTTTCAAAGAGCTGCTTCTGTGTTAGCCCTTAAGTCTGGACATGGACCCTTTAAGAGATGTTCCTCAGTTTGCCACAGCCCTGCAGGTCTCGTGTGTGTGAGCTTCATTGGTCTTCAAAGCCAGATGCTTTGGGAGCTCATCTCTCAGGTGCCGGTCTTAAAGCTGAAGTGCCCAATGTGGGGTATGAACTCTTCGTTCCTCAGGGAGAAACTCCCAATTGTGTGCTGGAGGTGGGGTTTACGGTGAGATTGTCTCAGCCTATCCTATTCACTTCAATGTGGTTTACTTCTCATTTGTCCAATGTGAAGGGCTTACTCTGCCAGTTTTTAGGTTTTGTTTTTTTTTTCAGAGGAAATTGTTCCATAAGTAGCTGTAGATTTCATGTGTCCATGGGAGGAGCTGAGTTCAGAATCTTCCTACATCACCTTATTGACCCAGAACCTCTCCCTCTCTCTCTCTTTCTTAAATTTATTTTTCTGCAAGTCTGTTCCAGATCTTCATCACTAACCACCTCTCACTATGCATGGTGCTGTCACTATTTAAATGTGCCCCTTCCTCTCCTCCCCCAGTAGACTGTAAGTTCTTCAAGGGTCGACACATCCCATTCATTTTTGGACCTCTGGTACCAAACACAAAAGCAAGCATGTCCAGGCTCAGTAAATGCTGACTGGATGAAATGAATAGGTAGAGCATTCCCTCAGCTTCCCAGCCCCAGCCCCTCCCTCCCTCAGATTGCCCTGTGATTCCCTGGATGATACTTTCTTATCCTTAAAACTTCTGTTCTTTTAAAAACCTTGAAAATAGTTATCATTCTCCCTCTTTAACAGATGAGGAAACTGAAGCTCTGATGGGTGAAAGAACTCACTCAAAGTCCCACAGCAAGAGAATGGCAGAGTCTGGGATTCCACGCTTTTTCATTTGGTATGTGGCTGCCTCTTTTAGGGCAGTCGTGGGAAACTGCGTTGGATACAAAAAAGCTAAATTATGCAGGACTTTGAAAGCCAGACAAAGAATTCTGGACTTGACCCAGTTAGAACTAGTCCCCTAAATACAAAGGACCAGGATACTAACACATACTTCTCATGGTTATTTGGAAAATCAAGAGATAACACATATGAAGCATCTGAAATAAAGCCTGACTCATTGTAGGTTCTCAGAAATGGTAATGATGTATTATTTTTAACTTTTGATTTGTGTATTTCTTTCTTCCCAACTAGCTACTTGAAAGCTACTTGAGAATACTGGTAATGGCTGATATTTTTCTCACTCCCTTCTCACCTTTTCTTTTCTTTTTAAAGAGTAGTGTTATTTGCAGTGGCTAAGAGTATGGCCCTAGAGTCTGGCAGTGCCTTCGCTACCATTCCTACCAGCTGTGAGAATGTGGGCAAGTCTCTTGGCCCCGCTGTGCTTCATTTTCCTCACCAGTCACTTGAGCTTAATAACAGTGACTACCCAATGGAGTACTGTCAGGATTGAATGAATTAATTATAACGTAGCTTGGTGCCTGCCACCAAGTAATTTTGAACAGATAATACTCCTCATTATTATTATATTTACTTCTATTATTATTACTCCTCATTATTATTATATTACTCCTCATTATTATATTTACTTTTGTGATATTTTTGTTTATTGAGAAATTCCTTTAAGAAATCTGTGTTAGAAATACTTCCTATGTCTTGAGGAACTGCTGCTTCTTCTGGTCATACAAATGGTAACAGGTTTCTCTGGCTACTAGGAAGCTCAAAATCAAACTTGAAGTTTAACCATAGCAGCTAGATAGAGCCTACTGGGTTTTTTTAATATATTTGATTTCTCCTTTTTCTAGTTCTATCTCCCACTTGCGTCTCCATTTCTCTATTTCACTGTTATTGTAAACTGCCTCAAATCACTGCTCTTTATTTATTTATTTTATTTATTTTTTTTTTTGCGGTATGCGGGCCTCTCACTGTTGTGGCCTCTCCCGCTGCGGAGCACAGGCTCTGGACGCGCAGGCTCAGCGGCCATGGCTCACGGGCCCAGCTGCTCCGCGGCATGTGGGATCTTCCCGGACCGGGGCACGAACCCGTGTCCCCTGCATCGGCAGGCCGACTCTCAACCACCGCGCCACCAGGGAAGCCCCACTGCTCTTTAAATCATAGATTTTCACCCTCTTCTTGGCTATGGTTCCCTTGATTGAAACCTCTCCTTAGAAAAATCTACATATAAGTCCTCCCTCCCTTCCTCTCACAAGTTAGCATCCAATTTTAGGACATTCCTGGACTGCTCAACCCCTTATACCTGTGGAAGCTTCCTCACTCACAGAAGAGCCCACCACAGGGGGACAGCTCTCACTGATGGAAGGCTTCTCCTTCTACTGGAATCAGCCAACTTGTCACCTACAGAGCCATGCACAAGTCTGCAGGCACCTCTTCAGTGACTTGCAGGCTATTCTCATGGCTGCTGAGGCCTTTGCTTCTTTAGACTGAAACAGCCTGGGATTCTTCAGGCCTTTCCTACCTAACAGGGTTTCGTGGTTCCTGATCGATTCAGCGTAGTCTAGACCTTCCGTGGAATCTGCCCAGCCTGACACCCACCTTACAAAGCTGCCCTCCCGGCCACAGAAATTGCACTCAGGAGCCTTGTTGATGCTGCGTGGCTCCACCGGCCTGGCCCATAGCTGATGGAACATGGTAGAACCCTGCATGAAGATGCCAATCGTATTTTCTCCCCCAGATATTTGGAAATGGATTCAGGGCCACTAGTTAGTTTCTGCAGGTCTTTAGAACTGGGGATAAGTCATCTTGGTGGCTGTGGGGACAGCTATCTGCATAGAGGAGAGAACGAAGAATAAAGCAGTGCTGGTTCTGGACAGCTCTCCAGTTCCTGGTTCCATTCTTCTCTCAATCTTGCCTGTCCTCTTGGATTCCATAAATCAAACCTGTGACCTTTTTGGTTTAAACCAGTTAGAGGAACTTCCTGTTAAATATAAAGTCAGTCTCCTCCTCCCCTTCCATCTCCCCTACTTTTCTCTCCTCTCCTCCCCTTCTCTCTCTTGCCTTTCCATCTTCTGTCCTCTGCTCTCCTCTCCATAATTCTTATGTTCTCATGACCTCATGACTATGCCTTGCTGCAGATTTCAAATCTCCCCGGCGATTTCATCCTGAAGCTCTGCTTCTCTTTTGAATATGGAAGCTTGGCATCTCATCCCAACCTCACACTCTATAAGGCACACTCTTCTCTTCTTTTCCTTTAAAACTTCCCATGCTGGCCAGTTACTGAGTCCTGCCATTTGTCATGGTCTCTGGCTTCTGCATCTCCTGAGGGAATATCAAGATCCCTAAAATTTGTAATCCTCTCTTACCATGGCCTCAAGATCTGCCTTTTTCCTCTTAATCTCAACAGCTAAATTGTCATTTTTGTATTTGATTACTGGAATGTTGTCCTTACTAGTGTCTTGGCTGCCAGCTTCCTCTACCTTCTGTCACTTTAAAATGCTTCCAAGGGCTTCCCTGGTGGCGCAGTGGTTGAGAGTCCGCCTGCCGATGCAGGGGACACGGGTTCGTGCCCCGGTCCGGGAAGATCCCACATGCCGCAGAGCGGCTGGGCCCGTGAGCCATGGCCGCTGAGCCAGTGCGTCCGGAGCCTGTGCTCCACAAAGGGAGAGGCCACAACAGTGAGAGGCCCGCGTACTGCAAAAATAAAAATTAAAAAAAAATAATAAAATAAAATGCTTCCAAAAAATGCTACTTCTACATGAGGCGTTACCCAGTCTGCATAAGTCCAATGAAGACACTTACATTCTATTGACATTCACCCACCTGTTGCCACTTTAAGCTTCTCAGGGGGTACTTGTGCTTTGATAACACTTATGATCAGAATTAGTGAAATAATCAATCACTCTGAGCTCCCCTGGTCAACCACCTTCAATGCCTCCCTATTTCCCTCAGGATAAAGTTCTAGTTCCTTAGTCTGACAGTCAAAGTTTTCTATATTCTGATCTCTACCAACATTTCCTTTTTAACCTTAGCTCCCCTGAGGGAGCCTCTACTCAAGCGAGACTGTCTACTCACTGTTTCCCTAAGTCACCCTGGGCTTTTCCACCTCTGACTCTGCATTCATTCATTCTTTCATTCCTGGGACACACACTTGTCGTACCAGGCACTGGAGATCAAACAGTGGATAAGACAGACGCAGTCGGCATTCGGACATGCTTTCACTCCGTGCTGGTCTGCAATGTCTTCTCTCTCCAGCCCCATTCCTTTTGTACTAAACTCTACCTATCCTTCAAGGTCACACTAAAATCTACCTCTTCCCCAATCATGTCTGTCTGAAATGACCTCTCTGGCGAAATCCTTGTTTACCTGTTTATTTGTACTCTGAAGTTAACTTATCAGTTAACATCTGGATTTGATTCTGCACCCCAGTCTCCTGTGCTGGATATAAGCTCCTTGAGAAGCAGCATCTTCTGCTGCTTCATTTACCCCATGGGCCTTGCCTAGAGTGTTAACTCAATAAATGCGTTGGATTTATTGTGGCAGCTTAGGCTTGGGTTTCCTTAAAACAACCACAAATGACTGTGAATATGCATTTGCCCCTCTGGTTGATGCCCCTCTGGTTGACTTACATAAGAACTAGTATTTCCATTGGTTCAATGTTCCCCTTCTTAAAATCAGCCGGGTCCCAGGTGCTATGACATGGATCGACCTGGAAGACACTGTGCTAAGCCAATCCCCAAAGGACAGATACTACAGGATTCCACTTATGTGAGGTACCTAGCATAGTCAAATTCACAGAGACAGAAAGTAGAATGGTGGTGGCCGGGGCTGGGGGGAGGAGGGGATGAGGAGTCATTGTTTAATGGAAACGGAGTTTCAGTTTGGGAGAGGAAAAATTTCTGCAGATGGATAGTGGTTGATGGTCACACAACAATGTGAATGCACTTAATGCCACTGAATTGTACACTTGGAAATAATTAAAATGGTAACTTTGTTATGTATATTTTACCAAAATTTTAAAAAAATCAACTAGGTCCCAAGCTGCGTGCAGCTGTGGCCCATGTCTCCCCACTCCGGACTCCTCCCCCCGCTTCCCATTTCCAGCTCCCATTTGGTAGCGGGATAAATACTTGTGGAAGTGAAGTGAATGGCATTCTTTCTTTGAAATTGAGAAGGAAAATTAGAAGCGGAATCTTTGAAAATGCTTTAAACACTTCTCACGTTTCACCTTGCCACTGTCTCTTCAGGATGTAAGTGGAAAAAAGCGTCAAACCTCAAAGCCAACAAGAGAAGGCGTTTTCTGGGCTCAGATGAAGAAATCTGAAAAATTAGGAAATAATGTTTGTGCCATTTCTGGAGGCCCTGGACAGGCTCGGTTCACCTCCAAGTGATTTACCTGTGGCTCTCCGTGATTATTTACTTGGCTCTTCAGTTCAAGACAATCACAGGAATGTACGGCCCATAAATTAGAATAGCTATGAAACACAGGCTGCCTTTATGTAGAAACATAACTTTTGCAGTTTTTTTTTTTTTTTTTACAAAGGGAAAATACATTTAATATACAGGCTTAGAGTGATCACTTGGCTCTTACTCCCTCCTTTTTAATATCAGAGTTCAGCACGGATCTCTTGCCTGTCCTAGGTCTTTGCCCTTGTGGCTGACTACAGGCCCAGGAGACAGATATCCCCCCAAATGCTCCCTGACTGAGCCCCGCTGGGGAGCAATGAGGCCTCTCCTACCATGCCCTCCACACCCCAAGCTTTGGCTGCCTCATCATTTGGGGGTGGGGCTTTTCACAGTAGGTGAGTGTGGAAGTGGGGCCAACTATGCAGAATAGGGGAAGGAGCACGGATCTGGGGGCTGGGCCCACCAGCTCTGGACCCAGGCTCCTCCACGCACCAGCATTGACCCCCAGCAGGTGACCTCATCACGCCCATCTCTAAAATGGGCTAACAATACCCCCTGGTTGAATTATGGTGAGGAGCAGAGATAATGAACAGAAGTATAAGATCTGACATTCCAGAAACAGCTGTAAAGATATCAAGATGATAGTTCTGGAGTAGTCTGGAGCATTTTGGGGTGAGCAGAGAAGCCTCAGACTGAGGATGGACAATCCATCAGATGAAGGGGAGGGTCAAGGTGGGACATCAACAGCTGGAAAGGGAGGAGGAAAGTTGGGAGTCTGGCCAAGTCAGGAGCACAGCCCACTGATGCAGACAGCAGGTTGCCTGCAGGTAACTTTGAGGTGGGTCCAAGGGTCCATCTGAGATCAGGGCTGGCACTGATGAATGAAGAAACAAGACTTTTAAAGCTAGGAAGTGTGACCTGGTGGCTAGAGGCAGGCACCTGGGACCCACTGCTTCTGGTCCTAACAGGGAGAGCTCATCAGACTCTGGAGCCACGCTGCCAGGGTTTGACTCCTGACCTAGCTCTCACTAGCTGTGCAACCTTGAGCCAGTTACTTAACCTCTCTGAACTTTAGTTCTTTCCTCTGGAGACTAGAGGTTATAATAGTACCTATCTAGCTCATAAGATTGTTATGAGAATTAAATAAAATTAAGATGTGTAAAGCTCTTTGATAGCTCCTGACACATAACACAGAAAAAAAAGTGTTTGCTGTTTTTAACATGATTCGTTCCTTTCAACAAAGTCATTCAACAAGTGTTTATGGGCTAGGCATTGTGCTAAGCAGTGGCAAAGCAGCTGTGAAGTGGTTTGCATGATCTTGCCCTCATGGAACCGAAAGCTTAGCATCCAAGAATGCCTCCTTGCTCCTTGCCAACAGCTAAGCCAAGATAAGGTTTTGGTGTTCATTCTGAGGTCTGTAATATGCATTACAGCCCTTTTCTCTGATTTCATATATTTCTTGCCATACCTGCTCCTCC
>NC_041217.1:130713195-130743195 GCF_002837175.3 Physeter macrocephalus | reverse complement strand
CTTGCATATGTCCCTGTACGTCCCCCTAGCTCCCCACAGCCTGCAAAAGGAAAAAACCTTATTAGACTATCAAAGCGACTCTGGTGAACAATACACACCTAACTGAAGTAATAACTGTAGAACCATTATCAATTATAACCCCAACCAAGTATGATTGTATATTCAATTGGCTTGGTGTAGATAAATGTATGTTTGTGCAATAAATGCATCTGTCAAGATTCTTCTATGCTCTAAGCTGGATTTTCATTAATGAAGGAAGTATTAATTTAAATTAAGCACTCAGAGACCTTTATTAGTAAAGTAATCAGCAGCAAACAAGCTGGTTAATCAGTTTCTATATCCATATATATCTTTCAGAATCAATGTTTTCAACTGAGACCATTGCCAAGTGGTTAGAATAAGACAGAGAGAAAGCTCGCATGAAATACGTTACATTTGCTCGGCTGATGTCTGCGGAGCCCTATTGGCGTCTCCGACTGCACTCATTGATGCAGCTACGATGACTGTATAAAATGTGTTAAATTGGCATGAAAAGGCACTGACTGAGAGCTGGTGGGGTTTCCATTGTCTGGGTGGACATCTTATTTACTTTAGGGGATCCTGAGAGCAAGATGAAAGTATATGAGAACTGAGGTGGGGCGTGGGACCTAAGCTGGTGGAGTTTTGGGGTTGGTGAGGGGTGGCGGATAGGGAGCTTTACAATCATCCAGCCTCTGCAAAATGCGGCTTTGTGATGCCCCTGGTCTCCCTCGCACCCTCAGGAGAAGGACTGGTGGGTGGAACATTTTCCTAATTAGAAGCTGCAAAATTATGAAACTGGAAGCCCTGTGGTTCCTTGCATTTTAGAGATTGTGATTTTATAGAGCCCATCCCTTCAGTGTAGCTCAAAAGCTGGGTAGAGGAGAAAGTGTCATTTTTTTTTTTTTTTTTTTTTTTTTTTTTTTTTTTGCGGTACACGGGCCTCTCACTGTTGTGGCCTCTCCCACTGCGGAGCACAGGCTCCGGACGCGCAGGCTCAGAGGCCATGGCTCACGGGACCAGCCGTTCCGCGGCACGTGGGATCCTCCCGGACTGGGGCACGAACCCGTGTCCCCTGCATCGGCAGGCAGACTCTCAACCACCGCGCCACCAGGGAAGCCCAGCAAGTGTCATTTTTAACTTCAACCAGGAGTCACATAAAGGAGGGCAGGGGGTGCTTCTCAAGGCACATCGTGCTCTTTAGTCATTTGAATCGCTCTGAATCCCTCGGGACACTGTACACGGCACGGTTCCTTCTGCTGATTCCTGGGCTTACCAGCCCCCTGACAAGTGCATACTTACGTCAATATTTCTGTTAATTGTTACATTACAAATTGTTCCATCTCCCAGTGGTGGGAGTTCACACTGATGCCAGCCGTGGAATGACAACACCTACACACAGTCCCAAGAGGTCCTCACGTGCTGTGGGATTTGCCTTTTGAGAAAGTTATTTAGTGTATCATTCACACGTCAGCACTCATAGAATAGAGAGAGGACGGCAATAGATTTATTTGCATCCTATCAAATCCCACATGGAGAGGGCTTATTGCCATGTTTTAAGCGTGCCTGGGACACCTGGAGTTCAGTAATGTGTTCACATGCTTATACTCACTTCCACCTCAATTTTCAACCCCAAGATCTCTCGGACAATGGGTCTAATTGTGAGCCATGTAAATTATGATCATTAAAAGCTGAGACAGATGCATTAAGAGAATATATTTCTTACATTACACAAATGCACTTTATTTGTATGTGTTTGTTTGGTCTGCAACTCATGGGGAGCTTTGAGAAAAAGTGTGGTTTCCGTGGGAATTATTTGAAGGCTTTAAGTTTCTGAATCCGGAATCTGCAAAGTTGGAAGCTTAAATGGACTGGTGAGTTGGACCCTTTTCTCCCCCAATCCCAGGGTCTAGGGCACATGCGCTCTGTCAGGCTCTGGACTACTGCTGGCACAAGGGTTATCTCCGGGTCTCTTAGTATTTTCAAATACCCCTGAAGGATCCCCCTCCCTCTTCATCACTACCCCACTGGAGCTTAGCTAAATATTCAGCTCCTTTGTGTCTGTGCTCTGCACTCATTGTCAATGCTTCTTACAAAGGAGACAGATCCCCACACATGGCCGCCCCTGCCCTGCTTCTAACCCCCAAGTTGTGAAACAGGGCTGAGTGCTGACAGATGAGCAGAGAGGCTGCTCATTCCTCAGTGACTCCAGAAGAGTCCGAGTCATATGAAGAGGACAGCCTAGGTAGGAAACTCAGCTCTCTTACTTGTTAATCAGGTAACCGTGGGCAGTTCACTTGATTTCATGGTGCCTCAGTTTCCTCATCTGTGAAATGGGAAAAATAGCAGCATGTACTTTATAGGGGTATTATGAGGATCAAATGAGTTATTGTTTGTTTGTTTGGTGTTTGGTGTGTGGTCAGAGCCATATGTCTTAGTAGTTCCTGTTATGATTCCTTGTGTAACTCTCAAAGTATAGACTGAGACAATGATCTTAAAAATTCTGGCTCAATCCAGATTGTCAGTTTGGACAACTGAGACAAGGACGGATTTGTCCACCACTACTGGGAGAACTGGGTGGCCCGCAGAATTGGCCTACTGTTCCGAAGTTATCTAGACATGCCCCTGATATAAATGCTTGTCCACAAAATTGCGTAGTTTGTTTATTTGTAAGAAATGCCTTTCATTCCACAAAAACATTCTTGCTCTGGACCAGGTAGATTCTAGAGACACAAAGCTGAACAAGCGTAAGGCTTGGTTCCCATTCCCAAAGACCACACGATCTAGATGGCGGCAAATAACCTAACTAACTGTAATACAACATGGCAAATGTAGTAAATGTCTCAAGGACAGCATGAAAAAGGTGGAGGGGCTTAACTACGTTTGTACTGCTGGGTCAGAACAGTCATTGAAGACTTCCCAGAGTAAGTGACATTTGAACCAGGGCTTGAAGAATGAGTTAGAGTTTGCTGTTGGAGAACGGGAGATGAATATGGGCATCCAAGAAGAAAGAACATCTTGAAGATATGCATGAAGCTATACAAATTTGGGCTGTGTTTAGGGAACATTCTCTGTAGGGCAGTGGTGGGGTTCACACTGGGGTGAAGCAGGCTGTGAAGGGAATCACTTGTTTCCTAAAGACAGGAAGTAATGATGTTTAAATTCTTTGGTTGTAAGCAACAGAAATAAATTCTGGCAGCTGAAGCAAAAGGAAACTTTACAGAAATAAATCATTCCTGTAAATGATTTACAGGCCACCAACAGGAGGGGAGGGAAGGCAGTGTTCTTTGGGCACTGCCCACTGTTTCTTCTACCTTTGTTTCACTATGATTAAAAAAATCCCAGGAGAGAGATTCTGATTGGCTGAGCTCAAGTCACATGCTCACCACAGGGTTTTACTAGGTGATGGAAGGAAAGATGGGGTGGGCAGACCCTCCAAGACCCCTTCAACTTCTAAAATGACAGTCAGCACACTAGAGGGTACCAAGACTATGCCTAATCAGGAAAGGTAATTCCCCTAAAGGAAATCAGGGTGCTGATAGGAAGGGCAACTATTTGATGGATAGACAAAAAATAACAGATGTCCATTACAAATAAAAATAATAATAGCTTCTGTTTATTAACCATATGTCATATACCATGCTGAATACATATTTTTCATATTTGTTTTATTTAACCCTCATAACAATTCTAGGAGCAGGTGTACTCCCACTTTATAGGGTTGGGGTAGGCATATCCCATTTTTACAAATGAAAAAAACTGCAGCTCAGAGAGGTTAGGTCACTTGCCCAAGGTCACACAGCTAGTAAGTGAGCAAGTCAGAACTCAAACCCAAATGTCTCTAGTGACAAAGCTCTAAATGATTGCACTTTGTTTGTACCTCCAAGTTTTTGGGTGAAGTGAAAATGTCTGCAGGTTGACATCAGCTCCCCACTGCCCCACCTCAGCCTTCCCTTCTGCCCTGCCACACCTGAATAATCACCATCAATTTGGGGGGCCCAAAGATCCACATCATGGAAAGGAGCAGAGTTACCTTGCCTGTAGGTTGTACAAACCAGCTGGTCAGCATCCTCTGCACTTGGGCTAAAACCTAGTCTCTCGAACCCTTTGTGGGTAATATGCAAAACCCCAAATCAATTCATTCCAAAGCAATTTACACCATCACTTCCTTTTGAGCCCCAGGAATGGGGAGGTACACATCCGCAGGGCTCTGAAGCATGTTGTTTTAATTAATGACTGAGCAGGAGCTTCTGCAATCCCTGAGGGCAGATCCACCCTCACTTAAAAGAATTCCACAGGAATTAAACTTACCCCAGAAGGTAGCGCGGATCACTTGCTCATCTCGTGGTAACTTCTCCCAAAGTACTGGGCCTGCCATTTTCAAATCTAGCACCACACATTTAGTATAAATGGGGAAAACTATTTATTCACGTCATCTAGTCACCTAGTCAGCCAGTGGGTCATTAATCTAGTCTGTAGTGCTAAATGCTTATAAGTGTTATTTAACCCACCTAAACAGTGAAAGGTAGGCATAGGATCCTCATTTTATAGACAAGGAAATGGCATCTCAGATAGGTGAAGCAACTAGCTTAAGGCCACACAGTAAGTAAGGGGCTCTTTCCCTGCTGCTGGGCAGTGTTCTGAGTCATTAGCACTCAGCAAATGTTCACTGACCTGAATCTTTTTACAGATTTTGAGCAGCAGTGATGGCTCTGTACCAGTCTTCACAGATACCTTCCCTGAATCATGCAGAAAGGACCCATGTTGCCTCCTGCCAGGAAATGATGCCTGAGAGTTCCAGCAAAACAGAGACTCTTGAACTGATCTGCCCATTCCCAGAGCTGTCCTCTCCAAGTCACCATCCACACTGGCCACCAGCGATGTGTCTAAAATGCAAAACCAATCATGCCACTTTGGAGCTTAACATCCTTCGATGGCTCCCAATACCTTCACTAGAAAATCCACATTCACATGGAGTGCAAGACCCTTCATGATCTGGCCCTTGCCTACCTCCTCTGTCTTGTCTACCAGAACATCCTCCCATGCTCTCTTCAACATCCTCCCGTGCTCTCTTCAACATCCTCCCGTGTTCTCTTCAACGTCCTCACATGCTCTCTTCAACATCCTCCCGTGCTCTCTTCATGCTTGTTGGTCGTACAACTCTCCCAACACCCTTAAAGGCACTAACACACCTCTGTTCACTTGTTCTTTATACAACACCCTTCCCTTCTCTATCTGTCTAGCTAACGCCTATTCAACCTTCAAAACTCAGCTCAGCCACGCCCTCTCTGGAAAGTTCTCACCAGCATGATTGTATCCATCCTCTGTGCTCCTCTGAAGACTCCCATAGCAAACCAGGGGGACCATCACTCTGGGCTGTAATAATATGGGTGACAGGAAGTTTGGGGGCTGCATAGGACATAAATCCCTACTCAAATGAGAATAAACAAAAAGGAAATAGTAAACCTATCTCACATAAAGGCCATTTGTAAGTAGAGTGGGCTTCAGATGTGATTCAATCAGTGTTTATTCTTTGGTTCTCTGTAATTTTCTCAGATCTGCCATTAACTTCATCCTCAGGCTAACTTCCCCAAAGGCAGCTAAGAGGGCTGCTAACAGCAGTTGGGGCAATACAGCTAGAGGGGAAGAGAGAGAACCTTCTCCTTGGTTGTCCTTTCCTTTGGTATGATGGGGTCAATTTAGGTCACATGCGCATCCTTGGACCAATTTACCACCACCCAGGGAATGTGGAATACTAATTGGCTGAAGCTAGGATACCTGAGCGAATCACAGACAAGTACGTGTGTAGGAGTCCCATGATTGGTTTAGCCCACTCTGAATCAGCGGCCCCTAAGTCACATAGCTTATGTAGAGGAGGGGTGGGTACCTGAATAAAGATGGAGTTCTGCCAGGAAGGAGGAAGAAGGAAATGGTTGCTGTCTAAGCCACTTCATTGGCCGCTTGAGTGCGTACACACATCTGTCATCTCATAAGACTGTAAGCCTCCTGAGGACAAAGACCACGATTTGTTTATCTCTGCATCCTGCCATTCACCACAATACCTGAGTAATCTTTGGGGGAAAAAATGAGATGAGTTATAGTTATTAAAATGTTGCTGGAGCTGAAGTTTATTCACAGTAAATTAAAGGTTCAGGTTTGCATGAGATAAAGGGGAAAGGCACTATTTCTCCCTGCTGGATCTCTGCTTGCTATATGGATTAGACCCTTTTAAGAGACATGTTTCTGTCTGCCAGGCTTTAGAAACAGTGATCTAAGAGTCAGACATTTCTTATTAAAGTTTAAAAAACATAGCTTTAAGTCATACAGTATATTGAACACTTTCATATCTCATCTGATTCAGTAGATTTTAAACCTCACAGAGGTCACATTTTGAAACAGTAGTCACTTTTTACAACCTCTCCAAACATTAAATAAAAATAAGAATTATTACGAAGAATAGAGATGTCCGTAGAGACCACTAACATGACACGTGAATATTATTATTATTATTAAGGACAGTATTATTTGGAGTCTGATGTTTACAATGGCTGGCTCATCTCTAAGCTTCATTTTTTCCTTATTGAATTGAAGAGGGAAGGGCAGATTCTATCAATGCTCATCTGTTTTTTTAAAAAAGCCTATTTAAAATACGGGTTCTTAACCCACAGCAACCTAGGGATGCTATGAATCCCTAAAACAGACGCAAAATTGTGTGCATGTGAACATTTTTATCAAGAGAGAGAGATCATAGTTTTTGTTATATTCTCAAAAGGGTTTCTGATCCACAAAAAAGTTTAAGAACCACAGATATCAGAGGGGAATTCCCTCAAGACCTTGGTTGTCCCAATGACTGGGGTTTCACATAAAGAAGAAAAGCTTTTCCCAGCGTCAGATTATTAACTTAAATTGGTTGCTTCCAGGAAATAGGTCATCCTTGGGTTTCTTTTAGGATGTTTTCACTTCAAGAGTTTTAGAGTCAGTAGATACTTGAAATGAATGGGGCTCTGTAAGGAGAAATCAGAGAAGCAATTCCACAGCCCCCACATCCGCCCATGCCCACCCCTGAACCTTTCTCCAGCCCTTTCTTGAAGCTCAGAGGGCCTATTCTGACTCTCAAACACATCCTCGTTAGCGGCATTGTCCCCACACTTACTGGGGACACTCTGTAATTTGCCTAGCCAGCCGAGGGACTTTCCCTCAGCTAACATCTGTCAGCAGAAATACAGCTAGTGGTTTATTGCTTGTCTCTGAAACCTTGCAATTTTGATGCATCATCCCCTCAACCATAATCTGTAAAATAGTAAAAGGAAAGTAAAATCAGGAGGGAGTGTGGCTGTGTACATGCACGTCCCTGGGTGTCTGTTCAGGAATGGTTCTGAAAACATGCTGTCTGGTTACCCCCATGAAGCATCCTTGTCAAAGAAGGAGGATTTGTATTGTTAGTTATCTGCTTTTTCTTTGTTTCCCTTGTTTCAGTGTTCAGTTGCATTTTACCGTTCAGAACTTGAAGGATGCATTCAAACTTATGGAGCATAACTATCTCATCTCACCATGATTTATCTCAATTTACTTTCCTCCAAACTGTAGTCTTGAGAAAGCACACCACCTCCAGGTTCTCCAGTGGGTGGAAGACTGTAAACAGCATTAAATGAGCCCAATGTCAGTTAACTTGTGAGCAAGGACTTACTCATTCGATCCTGATTGTTCTAATGAGATGCTTTCCTTCAGGATGGGAACGTGGGAACATCAGCAATGGTCTCTGCAGTGTTTGCTGAATGTTCACTATGAAACAGCAAAGATGATGAATCAAACGATCCCCAATGAACACGGGGATGTTCTGAACCCATCAGCCTGGCAGATCCTTAACACTTCGTATTTGAGGTTTCTGTTCCCCAAACATTTGCTTTGCCCCCAAATGATGCATTACCCGCAAAATGTATCAATCCCAGGGCCCAGGGTGTTGCTGCCAGAGTATATTTTACTGTCTTTAGTTGAATTCCATTTTAAAGTCAACCTCAGCTGAACTTTGGTGGTAAAAAATCAACTCTGTCTGCACTCTCTCTAGGAGCCTCTGCTTCTGAGTAGAATGAATCGATAATGAGGTCATGAACAAATATTATTAATGCCTTTTATTAGTTATATGGATGTTAATGTGTCCGATTGACACACAACTTTCTACCTCTCTAGTCTAACACGCGTGACCCTTAGTTCCCCCTCCTCTTCCTCTCTCTCTTTCATTCAGTCACAGTTACAGTGAAAGAATAATATATCACAAGCCATGACCACTTGGCCTTTATGAATTATCTGTTTAGAAAGATGCAAAGCTACCTTTTATAGCCACCATAATAGGTACTTAGACATAGTGGATCAATAGTGAACAAGTTTGCTGGTTATAGTTAATGGGTACCAAAGGGACACTCTGACAGTGACCTCTGACATTGTGTCTGACAAGAAATCTTTAGAGCAAAAAATAAGGAAGACAGACAGTTTTTAAAGTTATGAATGTAGATCCATAGCAAATCATGACAGTTTTCTTCAGGTGGAAATAATTCGGATTTGCAGGAAGTCACTAATTTCTGCACACCCCTTAATTTGGACCTCTGAACTAGAAATAGCAGTCCATTTCTATGCTTTTTGGAAACAGCTATGGTGCCAGGCCTGACACAAGCCCATTTGTTATCCAAGGAGAACCAACTGAGATTGTTTTCCTGTCAAAAAGGCCTTTTCCCTGTATGAAATATGCTGTCATTTATAATTTTAAGCAGGCACAGATTTGTTAAACAGCTACACAGTAATGGGTTTCTATAAGAAGATCCACAGACCTAAAGTTCTGGAAAGAAATTGAGCTTATGAGATATTTAAAAACCTAATGGGAATGGAATATTTGGGGTTTCTTGAAAAGATGGTTTCTGCTCTGCACATTGTCAAGGGAGTTGAATAATAAATCCATTGTTGTGTGTCTGAGAGGTTGAGGCAATTATATTTTCCTACATCCTATGGAGTTGATCTTAGGGAAATCCACCAGGGCGCCAAGTCCACATTTTCCCATCACTGCACTGCGGGGTACTCCCAAGGGTGAATGTTAACGGTGGCAAGCAGGTTTAAAAAGAGTCAGGGAAACAGCTAATTTGTGAGTGGTCTTGAAGAGAGCAGACTGCAGCATTCCACCTGGCAGAGAAATTAATATACATGGCACCCAATCCAAAAGAGAGGAAAGACCTGTGTGTGCAAAGCCCTTTTCTCTCCACTCCACATGTACATACCGTATTATGATGTCACACTCCAGTAGCATTGCTCTGAAGTCTCAATGGTCTCCCTGCTGTTAAGCACCATTGAAAACACATTTGTCCTGACTGTTCTTTTCTTTTTAACCCCGTCTCATCTGTGTAAGATGAATCACTCCTGGATCCAGACTGACTCTGAGGGCAGAGCCAGGTCCTGACGAGGTAACCAGCCTCCTATGGCTTAAACATTTTAATTAATTTCAACACTAATGCACAAATGAGAGTTAATCACCCTGCTGCAGTGCTTTCTAATTTACTAAGTTTATTCATTAAAACTTTCCTTACTGAACTTTGATTGAATGTCATGCTTTTTTGGAGGCCTTTCAAACTGCCTTAAGGGTTTTTAAGGTGGTATCTTGGGCAGCTGCTGAAAGCTTTTAGTGTTTGCTTAAAGAGAAGAATGGGGAGAATCTGATCAGCAAGAAATCTTCTCTGTGCTGAACAAGGAGCCTTTTAGGTGGCAGGAGGCCTGTAAAAGCAGGTTTGTTTTTAAGCAATATACAAAAAAGAAAGGGAAACTTAAGTATCTAATAAAAGAAATAAAATCAGTCACCTTAGTACTTGGCAAAACTTGGAAATACATTCCAGGGTAGTTGCAGCCATCCTTTAAAAACCAACAGAATGATAGCAGCACTTTTATTCGTGTGGGGAGAGAGATTCATAATAGGTTTGCCAACCTCATTATTTGGTAATCAATGTAATACAAATCTTAGGTACACAGTTTTTTCCATTAAATGCTGGTACCTAAATTTTTTACTGAGATATTGTTTCAATGAAGCATTTTATTTAAAATTAACTCAAGAAAACCACAATTTTAAACTCTAATTAATAGTAGTCAATATTAGGGGACAAAGTACCCCATACTCTCAGTTAGGGGAAGGCAGATCTCAGGCTGACAGGTAAAATATATGCAATTGATTTTTCAGTCATTGACAATGTTAGTGTCTAAAAATGTGCTTCTTCCCAGTTTCTATCTTTCTGTTCCCCATTCTGAGACAGAAAAAATACTTTAAAAGTTTAATAAACACTCCAATAACTTGGGAGGAAAAATTCAAGTCAGAGATATTAATGAAAACACCGCTTCAAATATGCCATGGATCAAGATACAAGTTTTCACATTCATTTCCACATTCTATAAATACTGCTCAGTGTTATGCAACAAGACATGACAAACTCATTTTTTAAAGATATTTTTAACTTCAGGGAGGGAGAAAGGTTACCCAAATTCATTCTTCCTTGGAAAATGAAACTTGATGGGGAAGGGCTCCCTTCCTCACTTGCAGGAGGCATGTCTTGTCATTTTGAGCTGGCTCATGAAATACTCCAACTTTCCAGGTTCTGAAAAGATCTCTTTAAAAGAGTCTTCTCTTCAGATATGTAATCCCTGTGTCCACAAAAACACAACTGAGAGAGAAATACATCAGTGAATAAGAGAGAGCATGATAGCAAAATATCTGAGCATTGAGGTCAAGTAACTCGGCTTGGAATCTTGATTTTGCTATTTATTAGCTGTGTGAATTTGGACCAGTCATGGAACCTCTCTAAGTCTGGTTTCCTCACGTATGAATTTAGCATTATTATAGTAGCTATTTCATAGGACTTTTGTGAAAAATAAGAGCTAATGCCTATGTAGCATTTGCTGCATATAGTAAGTGGCATTTACAGGTGCCAAACATCGTTTACTCCTCACCCTGGTTTCAGGAATTAGTATTATTTTTATTCCCCATTTACAGATGAGGAAACTGAGTCACAGACAGGCAAAGTAACTTTCCCAAAGTCACACCGCTGAGTTAGCTGAAGCTAGAGTTTCAACACTGGTAGCCTTGCTCCTGGCTCCTTAACTCCTTTACTATATTGTTTAATTTAATTATTACTTAAATTATTTAATTTAGTTATTTACTATATTATTTAAATTAAAGACCATATGCAAAGGACATAAGATCATGCCCGGCCCAAGGAAGTGATTAATAAGGGTTAGCAATTGTTCGCTTTTATTATTATGGGTGTTCAATAAATGCTTGTTGGCTGATTGAATAAATAGATTCTGTGAGGGATTCTTGAAACCCCAGAGTACAAATACTTTTGCTAATGAGCAACTGACCTGGAGAAGTGGAAGGAATGCTTTTCAACCTTCATGCATTTCAGTAGCATGGAAACATCTGGGTGCACATGATTGTGGTGGCTATTTTACTCCTATTTGTAGGGGGGAGAAAAGAAAAGAAAAACAATGAGTAAGCTCTTTTAATATTCAAACAAGGGAAATCTAGACTAGGTGATCCTAGTCACTGGTTCCTGAATCTGGATGTGCATTAGAATCATCTGTGGAGATTAAAAAAAAAATACTGATAACTGGACCTTCCCCCAGATCTACTGAATCAGAATAAATAAGGATGACATTTAGGCAGATGTATCTTTTAAAAATATCTTATGGAAATAAAACATCATACAGAAAGGTGTACAGATCATACATACACAGCTTGATGACTTTTTACAAAGTGAACACACTCATGTAATTAGCACCGAGAAGTCCCCCAACAACCCTTGTGTCCCCTTCTAGTCTGTCCCCTTCCAAAGCATAACCGCTATCCTGATTTCTAACACATGCATTACTTTTTCTTGATTTTTAGTATAAAACCAAAATGGAATCATGCAGTATGTGTTCTTTAGAATCTGGCTTATTTTGCTCTACTTTGTGTTTATGAGATTCATCCATGATGCTGTGTGTAGTGTAAGGTCATCCCTTTTTGGTGCTGTCTACTATTCCACTGTATGAATATGCTGCAATTTATTTATTCATGCAAATGTGGCTGGGCACTTGGGTGGTCCCTTGTGAACTATTACAAACAGTGCTGCCATGAAATTCTTCTATGTCTTTTGGCAGATTTTGCATTTCTCATGGGTATTTCCCTAGGAGAGAAATTGATGAGTTGAGGGTATACCTAAGTTCAACTTCAGTAGATTGAGCATGTGTGTTTTTACAAAGCACCACAAGTGATGAACAGCTAGGGCCAGGAACAACTGATCTTAGCTGGGAGGCCTTATGGATAACTCAACTGGTGTTTACAGTGTTCGAGTATAAGAAACATTTTTAAAGCCTGATGGGAATGGAATATTTGGCATTTCTTGAAAACTGGCCTTTGTCCTTCATCTAGCAAAGGAATTGGTTAACATTAGAGCTGGTGAGGGTTAGGGTTGAGGGCTGTGGAACCAAAGCAGCAAGAAGAGTAAATTGGTCTACATCTCAGGTGAAATTTTTTTTAATGCCAGTGTCTTTGCAGTATCTTATAAAATATTACAACCCGGAGGCTCTTCTATAAATACCCAGGTAAAAGGGAGCACCATTTCTTCCCTAGCCTGGGCTTCTGCTTTTACTCTGTTTCTGAAATCACAGAGCCCCTCCCACAACCTCTATCCTCTGCTTAGGATACTTCTCATGGCCTCCCCTCCTTCCCACTCTCCTGTCCCCATGACCCTCCTCTTCCAAGAAGCCTTCCTTGTCTTTCCTGTTGTCACAGTTGACTGAGAGCTCCTTGCAGGCAGGACCTTAACTTACCCATGTTGGTATAACCAGGAATTGCTGTATATTTTCAGTCAATGCTCAATCAGTACTTTAAGAAAACTACTCTCAACAGGTATAAAATGAGCAGCTTCCTCATAAAATTTCAAGGCATTAAAAAGCATTGATCCTGTACATGTTTCCAAATGGTCCTTCCTTTGGAGTCTTTCAGGTCAGCATAATGCTTATGAGCACAGGCCCACTGACCCTGACCAGGACACGTGGAGGGGACAAAGGAGAACAGGACAAACCTTACAGAAGTTAGTTAATTGATTAACCAATCAATTAATTATTAACATGATATACAAACAGAAGAGTCTTTTATTGGGGCTTTCAAGGAACCAGGGTCTAGCTCCAGGACTGATGTGATGGGAGAAGCGAATTGGACTTTCTGTTTATTATTAACCCCTCTAAGCCATGGTTGTCACAAAGATGGGAAAAGCAGAGATATACTCTTCCTTTGGAGATAATACCATGCCTAAATGGTTTAGGACAAGGGGTTGCTAAGCAGGATTGCTGCATACGGCTGTGCAGAGTGTGCATTGCACAATTCCAGAGTATGAAAATGAGCCCCTTGGAGCTGTAAGCCTCCTTAATGTCATCTGTAAAAACTAATGCAGAGGGTTATTATGAAAATTTAAAAAGCTACCATGTCTGAAGCAGAGAGCACAGTGCCTGACAATGATTCATTGAACAGATTTTTGTTAAGAACTTGCTCTTAGTGGGTAGTCACAGGGAGTATGCAGACATTAATAAATAAAGAAATAAATATATACTTACAAATTGCAGTGAGTGCTCTGAGGGAAAAAAAAAAAAAACCCAGAGAACAGTGGAATATAACTTAGAGTTGAGGGGTAGGTGTGGAAAGGGAAGGCCTCTCTGGGGATTGACATTTATGCTGAGCATAGGGAGGAGTCTGAATTCCCTTAGCAGAGAGTGGGAGAAGGTAGCTCTCCCAGCTGAGGGTACAGCACATGCAGGAGTGTGGCTGCAACACAGTCAGCAAAGGGAACTCTGGTGTGGGCTGAGATTGGAAGTTCTTCACACATGCTGTTTCATGCTCCCTTTTCTCGTTTCCCTGGTTCTATAACTCCAGCATCCATTCCATCTCCTGGACACTAGCTGGTGAATGATGTGATCTGGTGAGTGTTCTAAAACATTGTGATTCAACTATCCTTATGGAAATAGCTGATGTAGGTGATACTGAATTTGGGGGATTCCAGACTCCCCCTTCTCCTGCCTTTTTTTCCCCTTTTAGTGCCTCCTTCATTCACTAGTCGAAGGCACGGATCTGGGCCCCGATCCTCCCACTGTAACACCCTGTGTGGATCTTTCCTGGAAGCATCCATGCTTCAGACCTTCCCCGTGCTTCTTTTCTTTCATTCCTCATCAAATCTGGTCTATTCTATGTCCAGTTCCATCTGGACCGGGCTAAATGCCTGACTAGCTCACTTGCTTATTTAAGTTAAGTTTATAATGGCTTATTAGGTTGACCCTTACATGGGATTTGTAACATTTCTATCTTAGTCATTATTTGCAATATCCTGACGATAACAAATACTCGTCATCGTCAGGATATTGACTGGTCATTTCAAGCATAGGGAAAGAACAAATGGGGTAGATTTTTGGATGGCTGATAATCCAAACTTATATCCCAGAGGCTAAACCCAGGCCTTGACATAAATTAATTCAACACTCAGAATAGTTTTCTCTGCAAACGGTGTCTATGGCTTTCCCAGTCACACTAAAGTTTTTGAAGAGTTAGGTGGGAAAAGAACAGTTGAAGAGCTACGAACATTGTGAATCCATTAACTACCTTTCAGATGGAGGCCTGACAGGGATTCCTCTGAGGGTTCTTCTTGCATCACTGGGCCTCACAGACCCCCCTTCTCTGATTGGGGTTCTCCTGGCATTGTCCACTGTCCCAAATTAGACTTAATTTTTTTTTTTATCAATTAGCACATGATAGGAGAACTGGCTTTCTTGGCAAACATCAAATAGGCAATAAGAAAAGAAAAATGTCTGCCAAACTAGATGACTCTCCTCGTCTGTAAGGTGGAGGACGATAGTATTTTATCCCACAGAACTGTGAGGTCAAAAGAAACTAATATAGGTTAACAGTGTTGAGCACACAGAAGGTACTAAGAAAAGGATGTCATACATCCTTGTCCAAAATCCTTGGAGGCAGATGTGTTTCAGAATTTTGACTCTGTCTGATTTTAGAAAGGTAATGTAGTGCATATACTGTATATTGTGTAATACTTCCTGTGGACTTTGTGGAAACACATTAATATTTCTATAATCAAACATATTAATATTTCTTTAATCAAATGCATGCATAACACACCAAGTGGAATAAATAAAGACTATAAATAATTTTACATCAGTTCAGGTTATGTTTTGTCACTACAATGAACTGAATGTTTGTGTCCCCCCACCCCCTCGAAATTCACATGTTGAAATCCTAACCCCAAATGTGATGGTATTAGGAGGTGGGGCCTTTTGGAGGCAATCAGGTCATGATGGTGGAGCCCTTATGAATGGGATTAGTGCACTTATAAGAGAGACCCCAGGAGGATCTCTTGCCCTCTTTTCATCATGTGAGAACACAAGAAGTCAGCAGTTTGCAACCTGGAAGAGCTCAACAATGCTGGCACCCTGATCTCCAACTTCCAGCCTCCAGAACTGTGAGGAATAAATTTGTGTTGTTTATAAGCCACCCAGTCTTGAGTACTTTGTTACAGCAGCCCAAACTGACTAAGACAGTCACCAAACTCATGAAAAGCACTTTTGTTTTTAGAAATTAATGAATTGCAAATAAGAGATTTCTATTATTTCTGTAACTCAACTACTAAGATTATTCTCTTCCCCCCACCCCTCACTAGCCATTCAAGCACCCCTTTCTTTATTCTGATTATACTTGGAAGTGCAGAAACTGATAATTTTTGATATGTTAACTGAGGGCATAAGAACTGATATGTAGACATAAGAGAGTGGACTGTTCTATATTAGCCTATGATAAAATCTCAAACCTCAAAGAAGATTTTAGCTCAACAGAAGAGGAAATTTGAGGATAACTCAATGGCTGTGTTGTGAGTGGCTGAGCTCCCTGCCATTGGAAGCATCCAAGCAGAGATGGTAGTGTATCCATCACGGATGCAGTAAGTGAATTCCTGCAATGATGTCCACGGTCCCTTCCAAGTCTAAAGCCCTATAATTCTATGTTTTCATTAAGGGATTTAGTCACAGTCAAGGGAGATTTCATCTCTATTATGCCAGGATTTGAGAAGAAGCAGGAAATTGTTATTTCCATCTGCTTACTGGGCTATAAGCAAGCTAGCAGATATCTAAGGCAGTGTGTTGCTGAATGTGCTCTGTGGGATGATATTAGAGTTCTGTGATCCAATAAGTTTGGTTAGACAATTTGGTTAGATACTGTTGGGTTAGACAAAATTAATATAATCTTTTCTAAAGGACTTATCACTGCCTTCAAAATGCTAATATATACCATAAATCTCCAAGAGGAAAGGGTAAAAGGCAGAGTTACTCAAGCGTATTTCTCCACAGTTTCCAATTTAGGATGTCTCTGGCAAGGTTTGTCTTCCAGGGAACACACTATGGAAAAGCAAGTCTAAGCATGTCATGTCTTGGCAAAATAAATCAAGATGTATAGATGCTGCTATGCTGGTTGCAATGCAAGGTGTGGGGAAAACAGGGATGATGAAGGCCTATTCCCAACTCTAAAACTCAGGGAGACTGAATCTGGCATTTTGGCCATTTAAGTGTTTAAGCATCTTATATTTTCACATTCACTTTTCTGAATTCTTTCTCCTTCCTACCTTTAAATTTTATGAGAAATCATTTGCTAAAGAGAAACCCAAGATACAGAGGCAGGAGAGAAGAGGACTGAACCATTGCCGTCCCTGAGTTTGAAGGCTTCTCCTAGGCCCATAAGCCCACCTGCTGTTTGCTCACCCCAATCCCTGGCATACTGCTTCATTATTTGTCATCTCCGGATACTAATGAGTCACTTGGAGATCTCTCTCAGATCCTGAGTGGTGGATGGAAGCGCTCAGGGCTCCGGTGAAGCCAAAGGTGCCAAGTACTCAAGCCATTTATTATCAGCATGATGAACACCAACAATGGGTTTATACTGTCAGATTATACACTTAATTTAATTAATAAAAAAAATAAGATCATCACCATTAACCTGCATTTGCTCAGAATGCCACAGGGGTGATTAGTTAGAACGGCACTGAAGGTTTTATGGTCCACTCTAGTAAGAATTACTTTGGTACCAATTAGGATTTTCTATAATATCACCCCGTGTAATATCCCTATTACATTACACATTTTCTACAAGTGATTGAGCTCAACACGATGCAGACGCGATGTCACAGGACTCTCCCTCAGTGCGTGCATGGGAACTCCCACAAATGTTAACACGCTTACTAAGTGGAGAGGAGACTCTGCTTTTTTTATACTATACAAACCCATTTCAAGGGTAATGATTCTCTGTCACAGTCTTTCAGAGCAATGGGAAATTAGACTCACACATGGCTACGAGGCTTAGGGGATAAGGCTCTCCCTTGAACACCTCAGATCTAAAATGTTCCTTACTCTATACGGGAATTTTTATTTTTCAAGTCTATTTGACTTTGAATAGCTTACTTCTAGAGTCAAAGAAGACAAAAGCATTCAGACAATTTTTTAATAACTTAAAAAAATCAGTACATGAGTAATTCTGGTTCACTGAAGAAAAGTAAAGTGGGAAAATGAAGATTTAAAAGAAAAGAGTATAGAGAGTTCCCTGGTGGTCCAGTGGTTTGGACTCAGCACTTGCACTGCCATGGCCCTGGGATTCAATCCCTGGTTGGGGGAACTAAGATCCCGCAAGCCTCGTGGCCAGAAAAAAAAAAAAAAAGTATAAGAATCACATATGATCCCATCACCCTGAGAAATCCACTTATTACTAGGTTATATTCCTTTCCAGATTTTTTTCTATGCAAATAAAATTTTATATTTTTAAAAATATAAATGAGACCATATTATATATGCAGATTCATTCAACAACAATAACAACATCAACATCTTGTCAGGTCAATAACTATTTAAAAATTTTTTTAAAAGTTTTATTACAAGTTTACCTGTATTCATGCAACTAATCACTTATTGTGGATTTCCAATTTCTTAACATTATAAACATTAACTACGGTGAACACCTTACCGGAAAAACCTTTGGTCACATTTTATATTATGTCTATATAATATATTCTTAGAAGTGGAATTGCTGTGCCAAAAGTTAGGTGCATTTTAAGGCTTTTGATAGCCTTTGCCAAATCACCCTCCAAAAACGTTTTACCAGTATTTGTTCACATCAGTTTCCTCACCAAAACCAGGCTTTTAACATTCTCATGCTTGTCTGTCTTTGCTGATTAGATAGATAAAAATAGTACTGTGTCAAAGAAATCTTCATAATCTGGGTCAGAAGGATGGGTGTGATCTGAGTTGGTAGAAAGTAGGAAGGGCCAGGGATGTGGCATAAGATATTAAATATTCAAATGTCATAAGGCTCCAATTATTCAGTAACATTTATTGAGCCCTCAGTCTCTGCCCAAGGGAGTTTCAGTTTGTGTGTGCGAGTGAGGGTGGGGTGGAGCAGGAGGTCAGCCATGCCAACCGACAACATGATGCAGTGAGGAAGCATGTAATGGAGAAGTGTGCATGATGTTATGCGGGGATCTGCAGTCAGGGAAGGCTTCCGAGATGAGGCAGCCTTGAACTGAGACCCGAAGAAGGAGGAGGAATTGGCCAGTGGGTGGTAGCAAAGGCCGAAGGACGAATCCAGCACGGCTTAGGAAAGGACTAGATGACCTCTGTTCTTTCTACAGATTTGCTCTGGCGACCTGCTACGTGTCAGGCACTGTTCTAGGAGGTGACAAATGAGAGACTAGATCCCCACCCTCACAAGAGTTTCTGTTCTAATGTGGGGACTGGGTGCCCTCCCCCCGCCCCGGAACCAACTGGTCTCAAAGAGAAGAGGAGCCTTGTTTGCCCTGTTCCATCTCGACATGCCCGGAGCCCAGAGAGAGGCCCCGATGAAATCTGGGAAGCGGTCAGAGATAAGGAAAAAATAAGGAGCAACCCGGATAAAGGGAAAGGAAAAAAATGAGTGAGAGATGAGTTGCCCGGGAAAGCGAGGGAAGCAGAGAAAAGAAGAGCGGGTCAAAGAGGAGGGGGAAAGCGGGAGAGGGAAAAGAAAAGAGAGGAAGGAAGAGGGCGGTGCGTCCTGCGGAGCTGCTAACCCCGCCCTAACTCCTGGGGGCCCTAACCCTGCAGCAAGGCCGGGCCGCGCCCTGCTCCTCGCTCCCACCCCACGCCAGTGAGATTAGACAGGGAGCAGAGAGGGCCGTCCCCAGAAGGCAGAGCAGGCCGCTTCCCTTGCTCAAATATTTATGTGCGCGGAAAGCAGCTGCGAGCCAGGTGGCTGAGCTGACAGCCAGGCCCTTCTATTTCGGAGGACTTTCTCATCAGGCTTATGTCATCTTTGGTTCTGTGGCCTAACCAAATTGGACTTTTCGTTTCTTAAAAGTATACCTGCTCCTCCCCCAAGTGTTTTTCCTCTCACTGCTTCTCAAAAATAACTACTAAAAACCTACGTCTTTCAGCCCGGCACGTTTCCTGGACTTGGCACATCCGGCTGTGAGAGTCACATCTGCTTAAGCCTCTTTTGTAGCCTTAGATTAGACACCTTGTGTCGGACTCCACCTGGCGCGACAACTTAGAAGAGATGAGAAAGTCGGCAGGAATTGGGGAAAAAAAAAGTCATCCTGGGTTTCCTTCCTTCCTTCTTTTCCTTCCTTCCGTCCGTCCTTCCTTCCTTCCTTCCTCCCTCCCTCCCTCTCTCTCTCTCTTTCCTTCTTTCTTTCTTTCTTTCTTTCTTTCTTCCTTCCTTCCTTCCTTCCTTCCTTCCTTCCTTCCTTCCTTCCTTCCTTCCTTCTTTTGGGTCAGCACAACTTTACAAATACTTTCAGGGTTTGTTTCACTTTCTTCTCCCTCCTAAAGCTGGCTGTCCATAAAATATTCAGGATGGATGTTCATTCCCTAAATGTCTTGGATAATTGGATGGAATTTCCAGCAATGGTCAAGTATTTAGGATAAAAAAAATCTCCTGACTTCAGCAGTATAACCCCAAAACTCTCATTAGTTACTCCACTTTAAGTATATATTTTTTTCTTCAATGTTTTAGGTGATGAAGATTAAAAGTGATCCCATAACAGTCAGTATAGTATTTTACATTCACTGACCTTTTGTGTAATTTGGTATGTTCCTTTAGGAAGGCGGCTATGGCTGTGTTAGGTGGAAGCTTGATTTATAAACATTGTCCAGGGGTGTATGGGGAGGGAGTAGGGGGGAGTATGTATTTTGTATCCATCCTGAGTTTTTACCTTTTGCATCCGTTCACACCATTTAACAGTTCATTAATATATTTTTATTCTTCCTCCCCAAATTACTGTCACATTTTCTCTGTTAATGTGCAGTTTCAGAACTAGGCAGAGCTGAGATCAGAGGCCTTAGGGCTGGGTTGGATGGAGGGATATTTACCGGAAAAGACTCCAAATCATAACTGAGGGGGGACAAGGGTGTGACTGGGAAAACAGAGCATCAAATCCAAAGGGAAATTCCCAACCAGACAGAACCCATTTCTGGAGTGCCTAGAACATGACATAGGTAAGACCCCAAATTTGCCATAGGTGGATCAGACTCCCAGTGATTGGTGCATATTATATGCCCCCCAAATCTAATTATTCATTTAACCAATATATTGCTCATTGGTGAGAAATACCTGGTTGTTCTCTCTGAAGTATCTTCCTCAAATAATAACGATAATGTTTTTCCCAAATAACCCTAAATTCTAAATCAGATGCCATTGGCACATTGTTACAAAATTTACAAAGTATTTCAAGTTCATCATCTCATGTAATTCTCACAGCAACTCTATGAGGTGCTTGCAAGTAATGAAATGGAATTTGATTGCATTTGACTTGCCCACTCAGATTAAAAGTGCACTTGAAGTATTACATCTAGACTCATGATAAAGAAACTACAGAACCAAAAAATTTTTTTAAATAGTCTAAAATTTACAAGAGAGAAGAGACTGATTATTTTCCAAACAATGACAGCTAAGCTGACAGCAGATTTCTCTATGGCAACATAATGGAATAATACCTTCAAAGTGCTAAAGGGAGAAAAAAAAGGTGAATCTAGAATCTTATACCTAGCTAAACCATCCTTCAAAAATGAGTATGAAATAAAAACATCTTAGTCATGAAATTCTGAGAAAGTTTACCATCTATAGACCCACTGAAAAGTAAATCCAAAAGGAGTGGGAAGCAAGAAACAGCAGGGAGTAGACAAATTGGACATTTAATTAATTTACTTTTCAGAAGTCTAAACTATTATATAAAAGTGAAATAAAATCTCTACATAATAATAAATGATAAAGAAAATGAGAGAAGTTCAATCGGTTGTGAAAGTTGCTAAAACCTTGTCAGGAGGAGAACAACGCTGAATAACTTTAAAAAATATATAGTTTTATATGCAGGTTAACAAAGAAAGTTTCAGTTGTATCAACTTTTTTTACTTAAAAAAAAATCTCAAGAAAATATGGCTAACTTTTAAGATTTGTTCAGTCTGGGTAGTGGGTACACGTGTATTATCTGTAGTTTTCTGGATGTTTTACATAATTAAAAAAATTAAAGTCTCCTTTTCTATTTGTCAATCTACAACAAAAGTGTTTAAAGTATATCCTCTTTCAGGAAGGAATCCCACTTGAGAATTTTTTTTTTTAATTAATTAATTTATTTATTTTTGGCTGTGTTGGGTCTTCGTTTCTGTGCGAGGGCTTTCTCTAGTTGCAGCGAGCGGGGGCCACTCTTCATCGCGGTGCACAGGCCTCTCTTGTTGCGGAGCACAGGCTCCAGACGCGCAGGCTCAGTAGTTGTGGCTCACGGGCCCAGTTGCTCCGCGTCATGTGGGATCCTCCCAGCCCAGGGCTCGAATCCGTGTCCCCTGCATTGGCAGGCAGACTCTCAACTACTGTGCCACCAGGGAAGCCCCCCACTGAGAATTTTAATTTAAGGAGATAGACAATAAAGTACCCAAAAGTGTAAATATAAGCATGTTTTCTATCCAAAGTTAATGATACTGAAAATTACAAGTAAGCTTCTGGAAGGCAGAGGCTTTTTCTATTTTATACCTATGTCTCCCAAAGTGCTAGCACAGAACTTAGTATTAAGCCCTCAATAAATATATGTTGAAAGAATAAGTAAAGAAATGTGCTAAATGTCAAGTGGTAGAGAAGTACGTGACATTTTAGAAAAATTTCCACCAAAAATATTTAAAATTTATATTCTGACCCAGCTGTGATTTGTATTTTGATATAAGTATAAATATTTTGATTTACATTTCAACTCAGCTATGCCAGAATAAAGCCACTTCCCTGATTTTCCCTTTCCTGTGAATTCTTCTTTCTCCTAAATATGTCTCAATCACATCAAGGGAAAGGGTGATCAGACCTTCACTGGAAGCTTAACATTTTTAGTCTTCCTCATACAAGGGTGCCCTCCTCCATCTCAGCTGAGTTCCCCTCCCCAGTTCTGGCTGCCACCTGCGTAAATTATGCCAAACTGTATTTCCCTCCCTTGTCATCCAACACCACTTCCCCCCTGTACTTCCTACTTTGATGAGTAATAATACAAATAAGACTTATAGTCTTTGTGAACACTCACAGTGTGCTGGTTATTACTCATATTATCCCATTTAATCCACAAAGAGTCTTTTGAGGTAGGTATTAGTATTTCTCTCATTTTACAGACGTGGAGACTAAGACCGGGGATTAAGGAACTTGCCCAAGGTTAGATAGAGAGCAGGTGAACCTGACTCCAGAAGGTAAGCTCCTGACCAGTACAGTAGCCTGCATCCACCCAGGAGCTAAAGGAGGGGGCGAGGGGAGGGGGTAGAATTGGTATTGGAAGCACTGGCAGCCTCTCTTTCCCCACTTCTAACCAGGAGCCAAACTCTGCCGATTTTGTCTCCTCCTAAGAACTAACATTTTTAAAGTGCTTGAGTCTGTGCCAGGAACTGTGTTCTGAAGGCTTCTAACATCATATGAGATGGAGCTAACATTAACATCCTCACATGTGGAGATACCGAGGCACGAGAAGGGATGTATTGTCCATAAGGCTGGTGAACAGCAGATTCAAGCCCAGGCAGCCTGGCTCTGGAGACACGTTCTTAACCACTACTCTGGACCACTTCTGGGCAGAGCCCCACTCCATTCCTACTCTGCCGTCCCCCTGCTGTACTTGACTTGAGCTCTTAGCATCTCTTTACTGAACTAATGCAACAGCCTCCTGTCTCTATTTACAGGTTCTTCCCTCCCCTCGCCCTAATTTTACCCTCCACACTGCCACCAGAATGGTCTTCTGGAAACAAAACTCTGATCGTGTCTTTTTTCAGCTGGAAGAAGCCCATGATCCTTCCTCAGCACCTGCAGAATGAGTTCAGGCTCCTTAGCACGACATTCCGGGCTCTTCCCAGGCTGGCTTGACCTCTGCGCCCCGTCTCCCAGCACTCCGGTAACCGCACCACCCACCCTGCTGCAAGGAACATGCCTCGTCCCTTCTCATTCTCTGCATCTTTGCACACACTGCTGTTTCTGTTCAGAATGCGCTTGCCTGTCTTCTCTGGCTGGGGAACTTCTCGTGTGCTCTCTGCCCAGCCCTCCAGCCCTCCTGTGCTCTTCCCACCACGGACCACAGCAATCATCGGGGTCATCTACAGTGACTCACACATCATCAGAACCTCCCTGGGCACAGAAAGGTCAGGAACCCCCAGCAGATGTGCACCTAGACCTGACTCGTCCAGCCCAGTGTGGCTGGAGCTGCTTGTGTCTCGTCCACACACAGGCAGCTGCAGGGCTGGGCCCTCGAGACCGGCTGGTCCACAGGGCAGCAGGGTCGCCGTGGTTCAGGATGCTGGGGCCTCAGCACCCTGCCTGGGTTTCCAGCACAAACTGCTAGACTAATCAATGAACAGTGCATGGTTAACGTGTAAAATGGGTGTATCCTGCCCATTAAGATGCATGGTGAGCCTCTGAGTGAAATCACTGTCTAATCCAAGGTGCAAGCTGGGGTCAGGGAGGCGGGACAGAATGAAGGACATGGTCACGGAGAGGACACCACACCCACAGCAACAACCCCTGAGGGGGCTCTGGAGAAGAGAGATCAGAACCGTGTTCCCTCCATCCCTTTTCAGGGGCAGGTATCATGATGAGACAACAATGAGATAAAGACCCTAGGTGCCCTGGAGAAAGGAAAGGGGATTTCTGCTCATCCAATTTTAAATACTGACTTTAACTCAACCTTGTGAGGCAGGCAGGGCAGACTTTACTATCTCCATTTTATAGAGGAGGAAACTGAGGCTCAGAGAAATGACATGATCTGGAAAGTTATGATATGAGTAAGTGACAGAATTAAGACTGTGATGTAGGTTTTTTGGTTCCAGGTCGCAGCTTACTCCTCTGCCCTAGGGCACCACCAGCCCATAAGGTGCTTTGGGTGAATTTGGAAGCTGTGTCCCCTTCCTCCAAGCGGGAGCAGGAGGTACCCACTTGGGCCGGCTTGGTGAGCAGGGCACCAGCTGTACCGCTGCCCTCTTACCCACCATGGCACATTCTTCACAATCTAGGGGTGGCATTCACACTTGGGTCCTGTTAATCTTCCCTGATCAGACTCCCCCGTCACCTTTGGACCCTCTTCAGTGAGCAGCTCTGGTTGGAGGGCTGCCAGGATGGTCGGTCAAAGGCAGGAAGTCTGTGGTTAGGGACCATGCTTCCCAGGGGTCGACCCCTTGGGTGTGCGGATGGCATCCGTTACCCAGGTCCCGCCTGAACTGCCCCCCAAAACTCTGTCCTCATGAAGTCTCCAATCTATTTAACGTCTCCCCTGTCACCAATGTCTTCACTGACATTGAACAGCAAAGGACATCGTGTGATGGAGTGCTTCACACAGTGTGCATGCTCCATAAATATTAAATGATGACAGGATTTTTTTTCAAAAAGATAAAGGTTCCCCCTCTTAGAACTCTTCTCTGTTGTACATCTTTGCCAAGAGTGGGTTAAGACGGTCCATCTTTCAGCAAGAATCAGGGTCTGGAGATTGGTGAAGTGAGAATTGGTCAGGTTTAATGGCACAGATAATATTTTATTTTTATTTCAATTTTAATACACTATCAACATGCAATGAAGTAAGATATACGGCAACACTTGAGGAAGGAACTGCCCTCCAACTTATCTTCAGTTACCAATCTGGGACCCGTTTCTCAAGTTATTTTTCTGCCAGTCTTGAGGATCTCAGAAAATTCTGGCTTCATCAAAATGATATATTAGGAAGGGTAAAGGTCACCTTAAACTTTGCACAAGAAATTGGAGTAGTGTTTGACCATGACACTTGGAAATTTTCTTCCCCAAAAGATATAAAGAAGCCAGTAAAAAGAGAAAACTTCTTTCCTCTGAACAATGAACTTTCTTCATTCTCTGATGGCACCCAAGATATTTATTTTGACCCCAGATACCATTAGATGTACAAATGGCTTAGTGAGCTAGGAAACTGGTCTAGCTATGAAGACGCTCAGGATTGTAATTCTTTATTTATGTCTGTGGTTCCATTAGACTGGGCATCCTTTGGGTCAGAAACCTTACCTGATTCACCTTAGTGTCTCTACCACCCAGCACACTGCCTGGCACATAGAAGGCACCCATTAAACTTGATGAATAACAATAATAATAACAGTAGTTAACATGTGTTGAGTATTTACAGTGGGCCAGATGCCTTTGTATTTTACGTGTAGCATTTTACATTGAATATTCAGTATAACCTCATGGGGCGGTATTATGGGTTGAACTGTGTTCTCTCCAAAAGTAATTTGTTGAAGTCCTAGCCTAGTCCTTATTTGGAAACAGGTCATTGAAGATGTAATTAGTTACACTAAGATGAAGTCATACAGGAGTAGGGTAGACCCCTAATTCAATATGTCTGTTGCCCTTATTAAAAGGGGAAATTTGGACATAGACATACAAACAGGGAGAACACCATGTGAAGATGAAGACAGAGATTGGGGATGATGCAAGTTGAGAAATACCAAAGAGTGTCAGTCAACCACCAGAAGCCAGGAGAGAGGCATGGAACAGATTTTTCCCTCACAGCCCTCAGAAGGAACCAACACTGTCTACACCTGACCTGGAATTCTAGCCTCCAGAACTGTGGGACAATAAATTTCTGTTGGTTAAGCCACTCAGTGTGTGATACTTTGTGACAGTGGCCCTAGGAAACTAATACAGAATACTATTACTATTGCCATTTTATAACTGAGGAAAACAGAGCCCCAGAGGAAGTTAAGTAACATTCCTGAGATCAAAGAGATAGGAAGCGTGGAGACTAGGAGAGGTTCTCAGGCTGTCTGACTCTCCATGACTCAGTACTCGACTTTCTGGGGGTGGCGGAAGGATGTTCCCGACTGGCTGAGACACCTGAAGGAGCTGTTCCACCTCCTGCTCTCCATTCGCTCTTCACGAAGCCAAGTTCATTAAGCTCCTATCCTGGGCACTGGAGTGCATGCACAAAGGCAGGAAATAATAGTTTCCCTCAAAGAGTTGACAGTACAACTGGGAAGACGAGAAAAGTGAAGAGCCTACCACACGCCAGGTGCTTCACAGGGAGTATGTCAGATAATTCTCCCAGCACACTATGAGGAAGGTGAAGCCTAGAGAGTGACATTGCTTGTCAACATCCTCACAGCTGGGAAATGATGGACCTGAGGGGCCCCATCCAGGACCCATGGTCTTTCTATTCCCCCTACCTCCTTGAAAACCTCCACAAAACAGCCCAAGAACCAAGACATAAGCAAGTGAGTAATAGCGGCCCAAGCATGATGGATTAGGCTCAGAGTGGCTCCTGCCAACCCTGATATAGGGGCAGTGATGAGGACAAGGGACAGGGTTGGAGAAATATGGATACATGTAACTGATGGTTTAGGATTTAAATATTCACAGTGATCTTGTTTAACTCTCCCAACACTTCTACGAGGAAGACAGCATTGAGACTCTAGATAATGTTTCTCAATAAGGGGAGTTTTCATCAAAAAAAGTATACAAACAAATGCTGGAGAGGATGTGGAGAGAAGGGAAGCCTCCTACACTGTTTGTGGGAATGTAAATTGATGCAGCCACTATGGAGAACAGTATGGAGGTTACTTAAAAAACTAAATATAGAACTACCATATGATCCAGCAATCCCACTCCTGGGCATATATCCAGAGAAAACCATAATTAGAAAAGATACCTGCACCCCAATGTTCATAGCAGCACCATTTACAATAGCCAAGACATGGAAATAACCTAAGTGTCCATTGACAGATGAATGGATAAGAAGGTGTGGTATATATATAGAATGGAATATTACTCAGCCATAAAAAAGAACGAAATAATGTCATTTGCAGAACATGGATGGACCTAGAGATTCTCATATAAGTAAGTCAGACAGAGAAAGACAAATATCATATGATATCACTTATATATGGAATCTAAAATAATGATACAAATGAACTTATTTACAAAACAGAAACAGACTCATAGATCTAGAAATCAAACATGGTTACCAGAGGGGAAATGTGGGGGGAAGTGATAAATTAGGAGATTGGGATAAACATATATACACTACTATATATAAAATAGATAATCAACAAGGACCTACTGTATAGCACAGGGAATTCTACTCAATATTTTGTAATATTCTATATGGGTAAAGAATCTGAAAAAGAATGGATATATATAGGAGGAGCTTCAAGATGGCGGAAGAGTAAGACGCGGAGATCACCTTCCTCCCCACAAATACATCAGAAATATATCTACATGTGGAACAACTCCTACAGAACACCCACTGAACGCTGGCAGAAGACCGCAGACCTCCCAGAAGGCAAGAAACTCCCCACGTACCTGGATAGGGCAAAAGAAAAAAGAAAAAACGGGGACAAAAGAATAGGGACGGGACCTACACCAGTGGGAGGGAGCTGTGAAGGAGAAAAGGTTTCCACACACTAGAAGCCCCTTCACGGGCGGAGACTGCGGGTGGCGGAGGGGGAAGCTTCAGAGCCACGGAGGAGAGCTCAGTAACAGGGTGCGGAGGGCAAAGCGGAGAGATTCCCGCAGAGGATCGGTGCCGACCGGCACTCACCAGCTCGAGAGGTTTGTCTGCTCACCTGCCGGGGCAGGCGGGGGCTGGGAGCTGAGGCTCGGGCTTCGGTCGGAAGCCAGGAGAGGACTGGGGTTGGCGGCGTGAACACAGCCTGAAGGGGCTAGTGCACCACAGCTAGCCGGGAGGGAGTCCGGGAGAAGTCTGGAGCTGCCGAAGAGGCAAGAGACTTTTTCTTGTTTCCTGGTGCGAGAGGAGAGGGGATTAAGAGCTCGAGGAGAGGGGATTAAGAGCGCTGCTTAAAGGAGCTGCAGAGACGGCGCGAGCCGCAGCTATCAGCGCAGACCCAGAGACGGGCATGAGACGCTAAGGCTGCTGCTGCCGCCACCAAGAGGCCTGTGTGCGAGCACAGGTCACTCTCCACACCGGCCCTCCCAGGATCCTGTGCAGCCTGCGACTGCCAGGGTCCCGTGATCCAGGGACAACTTCCCCGGGAGAACGCACTGCGCGCCTCAGGCTGGTGCAACGTCACGCTGGTCTCTGCTGCCGCAGGCTCGGCCCACATCCGTACCCCTCCCTCCCCACGGCCTGAGTGAGCCAGAGCCCCCGAATCAGCTGCTCCTTTAACCCCGTCCTGTCTGAGCGAAGAGCAGATGCCCTCGGGCTACCTACACGCAGAGGCGGGGCCAAATCCAAAGCTGAACCGCAGTAGCTCTGCGAACAAAGAAGAGAAAGGGAAATCTTGCCCAGCAGCCTCAGGAGCAGCGAGCGGATTAAATCTCCACTTGATGTACCCTGCATCTCTGGGATACGTGAATAGACAAAGAATCATCCCAAATTGAAGAGGTGAACTTTGGGAGCAAAGATATATATATATATTTTTTCCCTTTTTCTCTTTTTGTGAGTGTGTATTTGTATGCTTCTGTGTGTCATTTTGTCTGTATACCTTTGCTTTTACCATTTATCCTAGGGTTCTGTCTGTCCTTTTTTTAAAAAATTACTTTAAAAATATTTTTCTTAATAATTTTTATTTTAACAACTTTATTTTATTTTACTTTATTTTATTTTATCCTCTTTCTTTCTTTCTTTTTTTCCTCCCTTTTAATCATCCATTAGCACAGAGGCTGTCTAAAATCATAATAAGGCCACAGACACCCCAAAACAGACCAACAGACTTGGACCTGCCCACCAGAAAGACAAGACCCAGCCTAATTCACCAGAACACAGGCACTAGTCCCCTCCACCAGGAAGCCTACACAACCCACTGAACCAACCTTAGCCACTGGGGACAGACACGAAAAACAATGGAAACTAAGAACATTAAGCCTGCGAAAAAGAGACCCCAAACACAGTAAGTTAAGCAAAATGACAAGACAGAGAAACACACAACAGATGAAGGAGCAAGGTAAAAACCCACCAGACCTAACAAATGAAGAGGAAATAGGCAGTCTACCTGAAAAAGAATTCAGAGTAATGATAGTAAAGATGATCCAAAATGACAACATTAAACACACCAACATTCGAATTATAGGGGTCCCAGAGGAAGAAGGGAAAAAGAAAGGGACTGAGAAAATGTTTGAAGAGATTATAGTTGAAAACTTCCCTAATATGGGAAAGGAAATAGTTAACCAAGTCCAGGGAACACAGAGAGTTCCATACAGCATAAATCCAAGGAGAAACACGGCAAGACACATATTAATCAAACTATCAAAAATTAAATACAAAGAACAAATATTAAAGCAGCAAGGGAAAAACAACAAATAACACATAAGGGAATCCCCCTAAGGTTAACAGCTGATCTTTCAGCAGAAACTCTGCAAGCCAGAAGGGAGTGGCAGGACATATTTAAAGTGATGAAGGAGAAAAACCTACAACCAAGATTACTCTACCC
>NC_041217.1:130704181-130712387 GCF_002837175.3 Physeter macrocephalus | reverse complement strand
AAGAAAGCTGGAGTAGCAATTCTCATATCAGACAAAATAGACTTTAAAATAAAGACTAGTACAGGAGACAAAGAAGGACACTACATAATGATCAAGGGATCGATCCAAGAAGAAGATATAACAATTGTAAATATTTATGCACCCAACATAGGAGCACCTCAATATATAAGGCAAATACTAACAGCCATAAAAGGTGAAATCAACAATAACACAACCATAGTAGGGGACTTTAAAACCCCACTTTCATCAATGGACAGATCATCCAAAATGAAAATAAATAAGGAAACACAAGCTTTAAATGATACATTAAGCAAGATGGATTTAATTGATATTTATAGGACATTCCATCCAAAAACAACAGAATACACATTCTTCTCAAGTGCTCATGGAACATTGTGCAGGATAGATCATATCTTGGGTCACAAATCAAGCCTTGGTAAATTTAAGAAAATTGAAGTCGTATCAAGTATCTTTTCCGACCACAACACTATGAGACTAGATATGAATTACCGGAAACAATCTGTAAGATATACAAACACATGGAGGCTAAACAACACACTACTTAATAACCAAGAGATCACTGAAGAAATCAAAGAGGAAATCAAAAAATACTTAGAAACAAATGACAATGGAGACACGACGACCCAAAACCTATGGGATGCAGCAAAAGCAGTTCTAAGAGGGAAGTTTATAGCAATACAATCCTACCTTAAGAAACAAGAAACATCTCAAATAAACAACCTAACCTTACACCTAAAGCAATAAGAGAAAGAAGAATAAAAAAAAAACCCCAATGTTGGCAGAAGGAAAGAAATCATAAAGATCAGATCAGAAATAAATGAAAAAGAAATGAAGGAAACAATAGCAAAGATCAATAAAACTAAAAGCTGGTTCTTTGAGAAGATAAATAAAATTGATAAACCATTAGCCAGACTCATCAAGAATAAAAGGGAGAAGACTCAAATCAATAGAATTAGAAATGAAAAAGGAGATGTAACAACTGACACTGCAGAAATACAAAAGATTATTAGAGATTACTACAAGCAACTGTATGCCAATAAAATGGACAACCTGGAAGAAATGGACAAATTCTTAGAAATGCACAAGCTGCCGAGACTGAACCAGGAAGAAATAGAAAATATGAACAGACCAATCACAAGCACTGAAATTGAAACTGTGATTAAAAATCTTCCAACAAACAAAAGCCCAGGACCAGATGGCTTCACAGGCGAATTCTATCAAACATTTAGAGAAGAGTTAACATCTATCCTTCTCAAACTCTTCCAAAAGATAGCAGAGGGAGGAACACTCCCAAACTCATTCTATGAGGCCACCATCACCCTGATACCAAAACGAGACAAAGGCGTCACAAAGAAAGAAAACTACAGGCCAATATCACTGATGAACATAGATGCAAAAATCCTCAACAAAATACTAGCAAACAGAATCCAACAGCACATTAAAAGGATCATACACCATGATCAAGTGGGGTTTATCCCAGGAATGCAAGGATCTTAAATATACGCAAATCAATCAATGTGATACACCATATTAACAAATTGAAGTAGAAAAGCCATATGGTCATCTCAATAGATGCAGAGAAAGTTTTCGACAGAATTCAACACCCATTTACGATAAAAACCCTGCAGAAAGTAGGCATAGAGGGAACTTTCCTCAACATAATAAAGGCCATATATGACAAACCCACAGCCAACATCATCCTCAATGGTGCAAAACTGAAACCATTTCCACTAAGATCAGGAACAAGACAAGGTTGCCCACTCTCACCACTATTATTCAACATAGTTTTGGAAGTTTTAGCCACAGCAATCAGAGAAGAAAAAGAAATAAAAGGAATCCAAATCGGAAAAGAAGAAGTAAAGCTGTCACTGTTTGCACATGACATGATACTATACATAGAGAATCCTAAAGATGCTACCAGAAAACTAGTAGAGTTAATCACTGAATTTGGTAAAGTAGCAGTATACTAAATTAATGCACAGAAATCTCTTGCATTCCTATACACTAATGATGAAAAATCTGAAAGTGAAATTAAGAAAATACTCCCATTTACCATTGCAACAAAAAGAATAAAATGCTGGAAGAATCAGGATCCCTGACTTCAAACTATACTACAAAGCTACGGTAATCAAGACAGTATGGTACTGGCACAAAAACAGAAATATAGATCAATGGAACAGGATAGAAAGCCCAGAGATAAACCCACACACATATGGTCACCTTATCTTTGATAAAGGGGGCCAAGAATATACAGTGGAGAAAAGACATCATCTTCAGTAAGTGGTGCTGGGAAAACTGGACAGCTACATGTAAAAGAATGAAATTAGAACACTCCCTAACACCATACACAAAACTAAACTCAAAATGGATTAAAGACCTAAATGTAAGGCCAGACACCATCAAACTCTTAGAGGAAAACATAGGCAGAACACTCTATGACATAAATCACAGCAAGATCCTTTTTGACCCACCTCCTAGAGTAATGGTAATAAAAACAAAAATAAACAAATGGGACCTAATGAAACTTAAAAGCTTTTGCACAGCAAAGGAAACCATAAACAAGACAAAAAGACAACCCTCAGGATGGGAGAAAATATTTGCAAGTGAAGCCACTGACGAAGGATTAATCTCCAAAACATAGAAGCAGCCCATGCAGCTCAATATCAAAAAAAAACAACTCAATCCAAAAATGGGCAGAAGACCTAAATAGACATTTCTCCAAAGAAGATATACAGATTGCCAACAAACACATGAAAGAATGCTCAACATCATTAATCATTATAGAAATGCAAATCAAAACTACAATGTGATATCATCTCACACCGGTCAGAATGGCCATCATCAAAAAATCTAGAAACAATAAATGCTGGAGAGGGTGGCAATCCCACTACTGGGCATATACCCTGAGAAAACCATAATTCAAAAAGAGTCATGTACCAAAATGTTCATTGCAGCTCTATTTACAATAGCCAGGACATGGAAGCAACCTACAACCTAAGTGTCCATCAACAGATGAATGGATAAAGAAGATGTGGCACATATATAAAATGGAATATTACTCAGCCATAAAAAGGAATGAAACTGAGTTATTTGTAGTGAGGTGGATGGACCTAGAGACTGTCATACAGAGTGAAGTAAGTCAGAAAGAGAAAAACAAATACTGTATGCTAACATATATATATGGTATCTAAAAATAAAAAAAAAAAGGTTTTGAAGAACCTAGGGGCAGGATAGGAATAAAGATGCAGACCTAGAGATTGGACTTGAGGATACGGGGAGGGGGAAGGGTAAGCTGGGACGAAGTGAGAGAGTGGCATGGACATATATACACTACCAAACGTAAAATAGATAGCTAGTGGGAAGCAGCCGCATAGCACAGGGAGATCAGCTCAGTGCTTTGTGACCACCTAGAGGGGTGGGATAGGGAGGGTGGGAGGGAGACGCAGGAGGGAGGGAATATGGGGATATATGTACATGTATATATGATTCACTTTGTTATACAGCAGAAACTAACACACCATTGTAAAGCAATTATACTCCAATAAAGATGTTAAAAATAAAAACGGAAAGGATGGATATATATATATTTGTATGTATGTATGTATACCTCATTCACTTTGCTGTACACCTGAAAGTAACACAACATTGTAAATCAACTATACTCCAATAAAAATTTTTTTAAATATAAAGGGAGTTTTCACCCCACCCCCAGGAGATATTTGCCAATGTCTAGGGACATTTCTGATGTTCACAACTGGGGTGGGATGGGGGGGTGCTACTGGCCTCCAGTGAGTAGGGGCCTGCAATGCTGCTAAACACCCTATGATGCTACAATGGAAAGTCCCCCCTCCAAACAAAGAATTATCCTGCCCCAAATGTCAGCAGTGCTGAAGTTGACAAACCCTGCTCCAACTGATGAAAATGAGGTGTAGAGAGGTTAAAACATATGTTCAAGTTCACACTGCTAGTAAGTGATGGAGCCAGGATTCATACTCAGATCTCCTGTCTCTATGCCTAGGGCACTTCCTACTCTACCACACTGCCCTCTTTTTAATATGAAATAGGAAGTCACATCCTAAGTTTTTAGGAAGAGGAAATATTTGAAACGTTGGCTGGAAAAAATATTTCTAGCAGTTGTATTGTAAGGAGAAATAGGAGAAGTCAAATGATTCCCGTATCTTCCTAAGAATGCTCTCTCCCCTCTAAACTGCCTGCTCTAGTAAATGCTGGGGTGCTCTGTGTAGATCCCCTTTTGTCCCAGCTGCTGAGTCCCTCTCCAGGAATTGCCCTCAGCCCAAGAGAACCGCCCCACCCAATGATACGCCTCCTGGTGGTTACTGGGTATAAAGGCCCAGTCCCTTTGCCTCCAGATGGGACAACTCAGAAGGGCCATCCCAGCTGCGAAGCTCCATAGCATTGGCTGCGGCTTTTATCTTCTCCTCCTGTCAGTCCTGATTCCCTCACTCCCGCAGAGGTGTGCTCCGCAATAAACTTCCTACACACCAACCTCCATCTCAGTGTCTGCATCCTAGGAAACCTGATCTAAGTCACTAGTTCAAAATGACCGCCGAAGGACTATAACAGCTCATGATGTAACAGTAAGTGAAGAAAATCATAACAAAAACTACACATATGCTGTGATACCAATTCCATATGAAAGAAGACAACATAATGATTAAAAGCTTGAGTTCCAGAGAGACAAGCTTAGTTCAAACAAACTCAACGAGTACTATGCGTGACCTTGAACAAATTATATAACTCCTTCCTTCAAGCCTGCTTTTTTCATCTCCCAAATGGAGATAATAATAATGCCTACCTCTTGGGTTGTGATGTTAAAGGTAAATGACATGATGCATGTAGAATATTTAGCACAGGGTTAACTCTTTCAGAAAAAAGACTGGAAGGAAATCTGTTACAATATCAATGCTCAGTACCTCTGAGTGTTGGGGTTATACAAGATTTTTCTTTTCTTTTCAATTCTCTGCACTTCCTAAAATGTCTACCGTTAACATATTATAAAGGACACGTATGATTGCAGCAGCCTTGTCTCCATCCCAGCTGTGCCTAATTTCCATTTGGGGATCCATGTGGCCCAGAGACACCAGATCTATGTTCCCTACCCCTACCACCATGCCCAGGGCAGAGTTTGTAACTGAGACAGGTCCAGTCAGCTTGTTTGGGTCCTGGTGGCCCCAGGGGTGATTTCGGGGTGGGCAAATGACCTAAGCCATTTCAAGCAGAGGGAGTGTCTGGACCTTTGCTTGGAATCCTGGGACAATGGAGGGCACTCTGTCACTTGCTGTGAATGAAGAAGCACCTGTTTTAGGAGCACTCACAGCCATCTTTAACCACAAGCCTTAGGATGAAGTGGATACCTTGGAAGGCAGAGCTGAGAAAGAAGGCAATCTTGTCCCTAGTGACACTATTGACTCTCTGGGTCAAAACACACCCTATATCTCTAGACTTTAATCACATACGAGTAAATAAATTTTGTTAATTCTTCAAGTAAATTTAGGTTGAGTTTCCCATTATTTACAACATAAAGACCTTTTAAAACACCTGCATTATTTTCATAATCAGAAGTGAACAATTAAAAGTATATTAAAAATACCTCTTGCCCAGGGCCCAGACCAAGCCCCTCCTCCTCCAAGAGTGGTCACAGATAGCACTGGTCCAGGATGACTCTCCCATCAGTGAAAAGCTCTCGTCCTCATTCCCCGGATGTTCATCTGACACGAAATGAACTCATGCCTTAGACTGCTCTCTGTCCCAGGTATATATATTTTGTCCTCCTAGTGAGTCAGAAAATAGCTTGAGAGTAGGGGGTCACGTCTTACATTCCTTTGTACATCTCATGCCATTTTGTAGCTCCCACAGGGTCATTTTTCTCAGGTCTCACATTTATGAAAAGCTTCAATTTCGACTAGAACATTATCTCCAAAAGAGTTTAAACAAATAGTTGTACCTTGCGTATTTGACAGGTTAATTTGTCAGTAAACACGTTAATTTACTAGTAAAATAATTGAAATGTACAATTTCCATTATCTTATTTAGATGTATCTTAGATGTCCTCTGAGACATCCTTGGTGCCAAGCACAGTGCCGAGGATGGCGTTTACAACATCATTCCATTCTCCGAGCTTGAAGGAGCCTCAGTGGTAATGTCAGGCAATCCTTTCACTTTCCAGTTAAGGAAACTGAGGTCCATACAGGCGAGGGAATTTCCAGGTGGCACAGCTGATTGGTGGCAGAGTCAGGCCTCGAACTCAGGTCTTCTAGAGATCTAATAAATACTCATTCAATTGAATAAAACCATACCAATAGAATTACCTACAGAGGGTTGTGCAAATTCACCTTCTAAGGTGCTCCATAAATGCTTCGATAAGAGTTTCACAGCAGGTTCAAAGTTGTTAACTCATTTTTCAGTTTCTCCGAGGCCCCATCTGATATACGGTGCCAGGCTGATGGAAAAAGGGGTTTTTCTCCACCAGTCAGTCAGGTGCCTTATTTCAGCCCCTGGAGTAGCCGTTAATCAGGCTTCAATAGACTTCAGCGTTTCACTCAGAACCTGTTGGCAATCCTAAAACTCTACCAATCCTGTCATGTCTGCAAAATGAGCTCCGGCTATGGCCCCATCCGTTTTCAGTTTTATTGAGGGATCCCTTCAGAACAGTTCCTACTGCAGCATTAATACGAACTTCAGCAGGGTCCCCTTCTTTACCCTGAGCTGCTCTCTCAGGGTACAAGATGATGTGCTCCCACTCCCAGAGATTTAATAGCATCAGGGCAAGTTTGTAATGTGCTCTTTGTCCCAGTGTCAGGCCAGTTCTTCCCATGCACAGAGTGAGGGCTATTTGGAGCTAGCAATACTCTTCTCTGGGGCTGTCAGACTCTATCCAATTTTTTTTTCCTTACAACTTTGCTGAGAATTCTCCTGCCCTGATTTTGATTTTCATCAGACTTGTTGAACCCCTCCTATGACACTTCTGAATCCTCTATTTTTATCTCTTTCCCCAAGCAGATCTAACACAAATATTATCTAACACACTGAGCAACTACTTCGTGCCCCACTTGGATCTAAGCAGATTACCTCATTCAAACTTGCGACCACCTCATGCTAGGTATTATGATCAGTCCTTCTCAGTTGAGGAAACTAAGACTTCAGAGAGCTTAAGTAACTGGTACAAAGTCACACTATTACAAAATATTGGTGTTGGGATTATTGAACCCAGGCAGTTCAATTTCAGGGTCAGGACCCTTTACGATTGTACTATATTAAGTTTATGAAATTGATTCCTTTGGAATCTGCTTATATCACATCCACCCATATGCACATGACCACAACCCTACTTTGATAGCAGGTTATCTGTTAGGCATTATAGTCACAGTGCTTAGGAAATATGGCTGTCTGTGAAAGACCTAAAAAGTTACTCTCCCCCAAATATTAAAAGAACATTGCAAAAGGGCAACATGAGGGATCCTTGTGATGCTGGAACTGTTCATTATCTTAACTGTGTCAGAAGGTACACAAGTGATAAAATTGTTTAGGACTTAATACATACACACACAAATGAGTACACGTATAATGGGAAATCTGAATAAAACAGTGGTATCAATATCAATATTAATATCCTGGTTGTGATATCATACTATAGTTTTGCAAAATGTTACCGTTGGAGGAATCTGGGCAAATTGTGCCAGCGATTCCTTTGTAGTCTTTCTTAAAACTGCATGTGAATCTACAATTTTAAAAAGCAAGGAGAAAAGGATCATTGCAAAATAAAAATTAGTACATGTTTAATTAAATATTTACAAAATGTAACATTATGTCAACTGGTTCAGTCATGTCAATGTCACTTTTTATATATAAGTTTAACTCACAAAGAAAATTAAATAATTCTTAGCAAACTTTCCAATATAAAAGACCTTTCAAATTTTGTATGGCAAATAAAAATTGTGTGTGATTATGGATGTGAGTGTATTGTACTGTAATGTGTTTGGTATGATGTGGGTGGAGCCTTCAAAAGTAAGAATGTCTAAGACCTATAAAGGTCTTGAAATGATCCTTTTTGCCAGCCAGACCTCTTATCCTGCCTTCAATGAAGTATGTGCCCTTGAAATGGACTCAAAACTTACCATCTCGGGCTTCCCTGGTGGCGCAGTGGTTGCGCGTCCGCCTGCCGATG
>NC_041217.1:130701682-130704116 GCF_002837175.3 Physeter macrocephalus | reverse complement strand
TGGGCCCGTGGCCCAAGGCCGCTGAACCTGCGTGTCCGGAGCTTTTGCTCCGCAATGGGAGAGGCCACAACAGTGAAAGGCCCCCGTACCGCAAAAAAAAAAAAAACAAAACAAAACTTACCATCTCTAAAAAGGTAACACTCCTACGCTGTTGGTAGGAATGTAAGCTGGTGCAGCCACTGTGGAAAACTGTATGCAGGTTCCTCAAAAAACTAAAAATAGAGTTGCCATATGATCCAGCAACCCCACTCCTGGGCAAATATCCAGACAAAACTATAATTCAAAAATATATAGGCACCCCCTATGTTCCTAGCACACAATAGCCAAAACATGGAAACAAACTAAATGTCCATCAACAGATGAATGGATAAAGAAGATGTGGTACATATATACAATGGAATATTACTCAGCCATAAAAAAGAATGAAATAATGCCATTTGTGGCAAAATGGATGGAAATAGAGATGATCATACTAAGTGAAGTAAGTCAGAAAGAGACAAATACCACATAATATCACTTATGTGTGGAATCTAAAATACAACACAAATGAACTTATTTACAAATGAACTTATTTACAAAACAGAAACAGACTAACAGACATAGAGCGCAGACTTGTGGTTGCCAAAGGGGAGGGGGAAGGGGGGAGGGATGGAGTGGGAGGTTGGGGTGAGCAGATATAAGCTATTATATAAAGGATGGATAAACTACAAGGTCCTACTGTACAGCACAGGGAATATCCTGTGATAAACCATGATGGAAAAGAGTATGAAAAAAAGAATGTATATATGTGTATAACGGAATCCCTCCTTGGCTTCATTTGACCTTTTGAAGATGAAGCTTCAGGACTTGGGTCCTTCTTCACCTATGGCACCAACCAGCCATTGCAGCTGACACAACGCTTCCTCTCCACAACCACCTTTGTAATATTAATAGAAACAGGAGTTTTAAAGATTTCATTTTAAAATTCAGCCAATAAAGGTAAGTGTTTCTCAGGAAAATCAGCACTGGAGTGCTGTCACCACCCCCCTCCTCCAGAGGTCTGTCAATATTTTATCTTCATTAAAGGGGCTGAAGATTTTCATATTTCCCAAGCTGAGCCAACCCAGTGGGCACTGTCTCCCAATTCTTTTGACTGTGAATCACTCTTGGTTCTTTTTTCTGTGAACTTAGGCCTGGGGAAGCAAGAGCTGGAGCTAGATTTCACAGCCTTCCCTGCCTGGGTTAAGGATCACCTGTGATACTATTAACTGTTGTCTTTGGTAACTTCGACTTGAACAGTAACAAAAGGTATAAATCACCCCCAAGGCTCTTAATTACTCCCATTAGCAGTTGTTTTGTTATCCCACAAGTGGAGCAGTTTCACTGCTCTGTGAGTACACGCTGTGAGTACAGAGCTACAAGCCTGGATTCCGGCCAGGAGCTAAAATAAGTTATGTTAAATGGATGGCTCAATTGTTCCCCTGGACTCTCTCTAGGTTCGGGGATATGGGCCTAAGCGAATGAATGCTATCAGAGTACGGGGACTGTGCATCTTCTAGGAGTTCCTTGGGGTGTTATGCTGCCTCTTGCCATGGTTATTTTATTTTTTTAATCTTTCTTAGTTTTGCTTCTAGCATCAGTGTTTTCTTCCTCCCTCCCTCTCCTTATCCTACCTGGTACCACTACAGATCTTTTTTCTTTTCTTCCACGGATTCTGTAACTGGCAAAAAATAGAGGTATAAAATTTAGGAGGAAAATTCAAAAAAGAAAGAAAGTCACTCGGCCAGGCTGTTTGAGCTGGAGGTCTGGAGGTTTTCAGCTCTCCTCTTCAAAAAACTGCTAATATACTCAAATCTCAACCTCTCAGTGAGGAATTCAGGAAGTCATGTGATGTGGCCCGAGCCTCCCAGTGTGAACTCAGTTGCCAGTGTGAACTGGGATCCTTCAGAATGTAGGCTTTGGAGACTAGTAGATGGAGGTATGACCCAGCATGGTCACTTCTTCACCTTGGGACTTTGGACAGATCATTAACACTTGCTGTGTGAACTTCGACTGATCATTTTCACCTGCTGAGCCTCAGGTGCCCCACAGTACCTACCTCATAGACCAGGAGGATTAAATGAGATGATATATGACAGTACTTAACACAGTTGGCACAAAGTAACTTCTTCATAATGGGAGCTGCCACCCTGACGGTGGTGAGAATCTGAAAAGCGTACCCTTTGCTTTCAATTCCAAATTATTTTAGAAGATTTTAGGTCAAATGTCCCAACTGGGGCTTCCCTGGTGGCGCAGTGGTTGAGAGTCCGCCTGCCGATGCAGGGAACACGGGTTCGTGTCCCGGTCCGGGAAGATCCCACATGCCGCGGAGCGGCTGGGCCCATGAGCCATGGCCGCTGAGCCTGCACGTCCGGAGCCTGTGCTCCGCAACGGGAGAGGCCACAACAGTGAGAGG
>NC_041217.1:130684209-130701559 GCF_002837175.3 Physeter macrocephalus | reverse complement strand
GAGAGGCCCGCGTACCGCAAAAAAAAAAAAAAAAAAAAAAAAAAAAAAAAAAATGCCCCAACTGCCTTCACCAGCATCCATTGTGCCACTGCTCCCACCTTCTCTGTTTTCTCCATCCACACGCTCAGAACTTGAGTTGAGCCTTTAAGTTGGATTTTCCTTCATTCTGCCTTGTCTCCCCCACTGGGTTTTAGACTTTTTGAGGACAAAGATTATATCCTTCATGTTTGTGGAGTGAATAAATAATAAGGAAATCAATGATTATAAAGAAATATATTAAGTAAGTGAGCACAGACCATTTAGAAATAATGAACCTGTTCCAGACATCATGATGTACCAAGAGTCTTGAAAATGCCACTTACTAAGAAGTACCTCAGAGGCCTTAAAAATTCATTTGGTAACAAAAAGTGTGCTTCTTTTAAAATTTCCCCTTTGGGAGGAGTCAAAACGTCATTGTAATTCCCTTTTCATTGTAACTGGATCACAGGCCTGCTTCTCCATCAGGAGTCAACTTCACCTTTCTCTGAGATCAAGGAATCTCCATCCAACATATGAAAAAAAATCCAGGTTCTATTAGTGCGTCAAAGAACAGAAAGGAAACAAATCTCGATCAATCTCTCTGTTTCTGTCTCTGTCTCTCTCCACACATATATACACGCATATACAAATCAAGTCATCAAAATCTCAACAGTGTTTATCTCTGGGCAGTAAGGATTTGAATGATGTTAATTTTCTCTTTTTTTTCCTTTCTGTAATTTCCAAGGACTCTACAAGGACTTAGAATTATTACCACTGTAATTAGAAAAAAGTTAACAAAGAAGAGTCCTCTGGGAGGAAAGTAAGCCTCCTCAGATAAAAACATGTGCTAAAGTCATAAGCCCAGATTGTCTAGGACAGTTCTAATTTTGAATTCTGGATTCACTGACCCCAGAGTACATTCTTTTCATTTGTGTTGTGACCATCTAGGTGAGATGCTCCTTGGTAAATTTGATTCACTTAGAAAAAACAAGCCCTAGATGGGGATCATGGGGTCATGCCACAGACCCAGCTTACATAAGTCATTCACATGTCAGCAGCTGTATGCCTGTTGCAGCTTCGAGTGCACTGGGTAACACTGAATAATGCCTCTCCAAGGTCAGGTATCAATGTACACAGCTGAAGCAAACAGGACTAATGAGCCTACCTTCATTATCATCACTATTATCACCACCAACATTTATGGAACTCCTGCTACTTGCCAGGAATAACATTAAATGCCTACATTATCTCACTCAACCTCACAACAACCCTGAGGTAGAAGTTATTACTGCTTTCTACTTAGAAGGAAGCAGAAACTTAGAAAGGTTATCACCAGAGAGAACATTCATTTCATCATATTCTATTTTAAAGCAGTTCATGTAAGAAAGACATAGACAGTTGGGTTAAGAATCTAGCCTGTGGAAACAAACTGAAAATATACAGCAATAAAATAACAGTTAGGATAAAAAGGGGGGCTGGGGAGGCAGCCAATCTACAGTAAGTCAAAAGATCTATGTGCTTCTGCAGCCCAGAGTGAGAACCCACTAAGATTGACAGGGGATAGAGACCACAGGAAAAAATATTTGCACTTAAAGGTCAATATTTCCAAAATGCATCAACTGATTGGAACCCAGGACTGCCTCTATACACACTGAGCAGAGACTGGCCCCAGGCTGGGTGGCAAAGACCTTGAGTTAGCATCCTATCCTAATTATTCAATAATTATTTTCTTAATAATGCAATTGCTGTTTTTTAAAGGGACAGCATATCTGAGAGCTCTTGTGTCCCTTTAATAGGCTTTATTTTTGTTGTTGAATAGTTTTATTTAATTGCTAAAGTGAAACTGTAATTCAGTTTAAATGCTGTATTACAGGCAAGCTGCTTACAATGTATGGTCTCAGGAATTTTTGGAAACTTGTCTTTAGGTGTTACTGGCACAAAATAATAGCCTGGAGTTTTGTCCTGTGGGTGTAAAATACAAATAAAACTTCCTGTGACTTGACAACTTATAAAAGTTAACTCTGCCACGAAACACATGGGGGAAAAGAGGCTCTGAAATCTTTTCCTAGCTCTGGAATAGGAAAACCAGAGAAGACTGTAAGAATCCATAAAGTATAAGACTATTATCAGGATAAGGTCATGATTTCTAATTTAAAAGAAAAGTGACAAACCACAGACTGGGAGAAAATCCTTACAAAAGACACTCTGTTAATAACAGATTTAAAAACTCTTATCCAAAATATAAAAAAAACTCTTAAAACTCCATAGTAAGGAAACAATCTGATTAAAAAATTAGCCAAAGACCTTAACAGACCTCTCCCCAAGGAAGATATATAGATAGTAAATAAGTATATGAAAAGATGCTCCATATCATATGTCTTCAGGGAAATGCAACTTAAAACAAAAATGAGTTACCACTACACATCCTTTGGAATGGCCCAAACCCAGAATGCTGGCAACACCAAATGGTGGCGAAAATGTGGAGTAACAGGAACTCTCATTCTTTGCTGGTGGGAAAGTGAAACGGTACAGCAACTTTGGAAGACAGTTTGGCAGTTTCTTACAAAACTAAACATACTCTTACCGTACAATCTAGCAATTATACTCCTTGGTATTTACCCAAAGAAGTTGAAAATATATGTCCACACAAAAACCTATACTGTTTATAGCGGCTTTATTCATAATTGTCGGAACCTGGAAGCAACCAAGATGTCCTTCAGTCGGTAAATGATAAATAAACTGCAGTACATCCAGACAACGGAATATTATTCAGCACTAAAAAGAAATGAGTTATCAAGCCATGAAAAGAGATAGACAAACCTAAAATGCATATTAGTAAGTGAAAGAAGCCAATCTGAAAAAGCTACATAGTGTATAATTCCAACTACATGATATTCTGGAAAAGGCAAAACTATGGAGACAGGGCTTCCCTGGTGGCGCAGTGGTTGAGAGTCCGCCTGCCGATGCAGGGGACACAGGTTCGTGCCCCGGTCCGGGAAGATCCCACATGCCGCGGAGTGGCTGGGCCCATGAGCCATGGCCGCTGAGCCTGCGCGTCCGGAGCCTGTGCTCCGCCGCAATGGGAGAGGCCACAACAGTGAGAGGCCCGCGTACCGCAAAAAACAAACAAACAAAAAAACAACTATGGAGACAATAAAAAGATTAGTGGTTGCTGGGGTTAGGGGGAAGGGACAGGTGAGTAGGTGGAGCATAGAGGATTTTTAGGCAGTGAAACTATTCTTTATGATACTATAATGGTAGATACATGTCGTTATACATTTGTTAAAATCCATAGAATGTACACCACCAAGAGTGAACCCTAATGTAAACTATGGACTTTGGGTGATAAAGAAGTGTCAGTGTAGCTTCATCAGTTGTGGTGGAGGAGACTGTGCATTTGTGGGGACAGTGGGTACATGGGAACCCTCTGGACTTTCCACTCAATTTTGCTGTGAACCTAAAACTGTTCTAAAAAAATTTAAAAAAAGAAGGTGGATATGTATATGTATGTGCGTGCACGTGTGTATGTGTCTAATCATTAGCATCTTTTTCTTTTACGAGACTATTACTCTAATGTAGAGACAAAACTGTGAAATTGGATCAAGTTTATCCTTGCGGTTTCCCAGGCTCTACTTGGAGTCGGCTTTCCCCAGGCTGGAATGCTGGGGCTCCTCCACCACATGCTAAGCACTGTGTTGAAATCATGGGGTAGTGGTGAACCAGTCCTTGACCTCTTGAAGCTTACTGTTCAAAGAAGAGGGGGTGGAGGCAGTAAACAAGTAACTGCAGTAACTACACAGATGATTGATTGAATTGTGGTGAGTGCCCTGAAAGCAAAAAAACATGGAGATCAAACCTAGTCAGCGGAGTCAGGGAAGGCTTCCCTGAAGAAGAAATTTAATCTGGAGTCAGGGAAGGCTTCCCTGAAGAAGAAATTTAATCTGCAGCCGTAAGGTTGCTTAGGAGTTAGGCGGGGCCAGGTGTATTCTCTGGTTGTTGGGAGGGAGGGGGGTGATGGAGGAGGGAAGCTGGGCTAGGAAACACCAAGTGGGAAGGCGCTGAGGGAAGAGGGCCTTGGGGCATGTGGGGAAACTAGAAGGTCCAGATGACTGCAGCACTAAAGCATGAGAAGGAGTGAGGAGAGATGCAGCTGGAGAGATGGGCAGGGAACAGAGTGTGTTTAAACTATCCTAACAGCAAGTGCCAGCCACTGAAGGATTTTGGTGAATGATGGTGTCACAGAAGAATGATGGTGTCTTATCTTTCATTTTATTTCCAGAACCTTGTTCAGTGCTTAAAACATCATGGGTGGTTCAATAAACATTTGAGAAAGGAAAGATGGGGAGAAAAGTGAGGAAGAGATGAGCACACTTATTCTCTCAATTATGTATTATGTAATAAGTGGAATTCCAGTGGTCTGAAATTGGCGATGCACCCGCTCAAATCATTCATTTTCTGAGCAAAATCATCACTGCTATTGACATCACCATCATCTGTTATTATTCAAAGAATCATTTTCTCCAGAAAGAATAACACGGTATATGTTATTAGAAATTTTTATTGTAATTTCAAATCAGAACATTCTTTTCTCAATTTTCTGTGTCTGAGATTTGGGGGTCACTTTATTTCCTTGTTTGCCATATCTGAAAATTTATGTGTATCTCCTGGAGAGATATAAAACTCAACAGCAACTTTACTACTAGTGATGAGAAGTATTCGTTTTTATTTGTAGCCATTGCTCTTTAATGACCTACATAACTTTAGCACTTTCTCTAGTCTAGACAAAGGAATATTGATTTTCCTCTTTTTTTTTTTTCCTGCTAGTGAAATCTTCTTACTAAAGGAGTGACTCAGCTAACCTGGCTATTTTGGCATTTTTTCCCCCTGGTTCAGCTGGGATTCTCTATGAATATATAGAAATTCTAAGAATGAAGTGTTCTCCTCGTTGGCAATGCTATCCCAAAGGTAATTTACTTCTGTTGAGAGTGTAAGAGAAGTCCCTTCTGCTGTTTTGTGTAATGTCCCCTTTGGACAGATAGAAAATATAATCAAGTCTCATTTAACTGAGGAGAAAATACCTCAAGTTAAGAGACCTGGGCGTGGAGGTGGGGTAAGAGGAGGTGGCTGTATTTACAAATTGAATAAAGGCAACACAATTAGAATGTAGATGTTTTTTAGGATCCTGGGCAAATACGAAAACGGAAAAAAGGAAGCAGGACAGCAAGCGGACTGGGCCTTGGACAGCTCTCACCGTCAAGTGCACAGGCTCCCGGTCGCGTGGAGCTGGGCACCCCACCAAACCGTGGGCAACACTTCCGCATGTATTCCCAGAACCCAGGCATGTCTGCCCTATGGTAGATGATCAGTAAATGTGTGTTGAATGAAATGGATGGAAGAAAGGATGAGTGGATAAATGGCTAAATAAACCAAACCAAACCAATGCATTTTGGCTGTTACATATTAGAAAGGGGACAAGTAATCACCATCTCAAAATTACTCGATCATTGTGCCAGGGTGTAGTCAGCAGGACAGGTCAGGATGTACCAGAACCTGTGTGTACGGGGGCCGAGAAGGGAATATGAAAGGAGGTGGGAATGTCGTGACAGCACTTTAGGTCAGTAGTCACAAACTACTGCCAGTGAGGCAGGTGCCTGTTTTCGTAAATGAAGTTGCGTTCGAACACAGGGACACCCAACCCTCCACGGGTTGTTGATGGCTGCTTTCGGCTATGACGGCAGAGTTGAGTAGTTGCAACAGAGACCGTATGACCACAAGCCTAAAATATTTACTATCTAGACCTTTACCCAAAAAGTCTGCCTACAGCTGCTCTAGGTCAAAGGCAGACAGGGATCAAATCCAAGGAGATCTCAGCAGGCAGGGTCTGGAGTCCGGGAGTCTCAAGAGAGGCAGAAGCATGCCGCTGAGTCTCAGACACAGAAAACGCTAAAATTGGAAAGAACTCAGAGTTCACTGGACCAACCTTCTCAGCTTTAGAAGAAAAGACTTTGGCTCAGAGAGGGAAACAACTTGCTCAAGGTCCTACAGTCAGTGGAAGAGCCAGGACTAGCAGAGATCAGGTGGGCCACCAGGTGTGGACAGTAACCAGATGCTGCTCAGAGACCTAGGGTCAGTCTGTCCTGACAGACTCACTGTGGCAGAGACAATCCCTGGGGTCACCTCACATCTTGGGGCTCAGAGACACATGACTATTTTTCTTCTTTAAGAAAAAGGCAACATCTGGGTAAGAAGGGAAGGGGTGACTTCTTTCTCAAATTCCCTTTTTGACCTCTGGATTTATGGTCGATATCCACATCAGCTATGTGAGGGTCAATGCCACTCAACTCAAAATCAACTTTGCAGGAAACCTGGGGAAGCTTAGAAGTGCCTGGCAGTTGGGGGTTATTTTTTTTTAACCTATCCAAGAAGCCTACTGGAGGAGCAGTTTGACAGGCTCCCATGAAGCATTCTGTCAATTGGTAATGCCTACTCCCAAGGCAATTCCAAAACGGAACATCCTGGGCAAATAAATTAAATGAAGACAAATTCCTACCAGGCTTGGAGCCACCCCAATGCAACACATATTGAAGAAAAACAACAACAAGTTTCTCAAACTCCAGAGAAGCTCGAAGCTCTGAAAGGTGAAAGAAATCTCAGAAGCGTAGAGGAAGGCTTCACTCATCATGGTGCAGAAAAACATTCCTCTGGGGTGTGAGCCCACCAAACATCGCGGGCTAAATAAACAGACTCCTTGCCAACAACTCTCAGGGCACAGAAGAGTTCATTGAAGAACTGGATTGTTTCCTGTGGCCATGGAGGGTCAGCCTCCATCCTCAGGAAATGGTGGCCATGGAAGGGGCAGAGGGGCCATACAGCCAGTCCCTCTTTGTTAGGGTGAAGGAACTAAGGCCTAGTGAGGTGCATCCATTGCTGGGGGTCATAAAGCAGGGGCAGTTTCAGAACTGTGCCCTCTTCCCAACACACTACACATAAGAAGGCCTGCCATGGTGGCTAGCACATAGTAAGCACCCACTACATGTCTGTGGAATGAATGAGTAAATGACTGAATAAATTCAACAAATGTACTCTCTGAATGCCTTAATATCTCTGGACACAGTTTTAGACTCTCGGAATACGGTGTTGACCAAGAGTGACAAGGACCCTGTCCTCACAGAGCGCACGTGTGTGTGTGTGGGTGTGTGTGTGTGTGTGCGCGTGTGTGCGTGCAACTATGTGATAGTAATAGGGCAGTGGGGGTGATGTATGTTGGGATTTAGAGGAATAATCATAATAACATCACAACATTCTGCACCCTTGCAATGACATATTTTTTATGGCACCCAGTGACAGTCCTCAGCTCAGGGTGGCAATGCTGGTTCCCTTCCAAAATTCTCTCTGGGGTTCTGGAGCCTCTGGCTTTTCTTTTCTTTTTGTAGTCCAAAAGTTTATATTCCTAACCTACACAACCGCAGTCATGGAATTATGCCCATTATTTTTCTTTGAACATTTACTTTTTTTTTAAAACAACTTTATTGGAGTATAATTGCTTTACAATGGTGTGTTAGTTTCTGCTTTATAACAAAGTGAATCGGGTATACGTATACATATATCCCCATATCTCCTCCCTCTTTCATCTCGCTCCCTATCACCCTCCCTATCCCACCCCTCTAGGTGGTCACAAAGCCCAAGCTGATCTCCCTGTGCTATGTGGCTCCTTCGCACTAGCTAGCTATTTTACATTTGGTACTGTATATATGTCCATGCCACTCTCTCACTACGTCTCAGCTTACCCTTCTCCCTTCCCATGTCCTCAAGTCCATTCTCTACATCTGCGTGTCTATTCTTTTCCTTGCCCTAGGTTCTTCATAACCATTTTTTTTGTTTTGTTTTTTTAGATTCTATGTATATGTGTTAGCATAAGGTATTTGTTTTTCTTGTTTTGACTTAATTCACTCTGTATGATAGTCTCTAAGTCCATCCACCTCACTACAAATGACTCAATTTCGTTTATTTTTATGGCTGAGTAATATTCCATTGTATATATGTGCCACATCTTCTTTATCCATTCATCTGTCGATGGACACTTAGGTTGCTTCCATGTCCTGGCTATTGTAAATCAAGCTGCAATGAACATTGTAGTACATGAGTATTTGTGAATTAGGGTTTTCTCAGGGTATATGCCCAGTAGTCAGATTGCTGGTTCATATGGTAGTTCTATTCTTCATTTTTTAAGGAACCTCCATACTGTTCTCCATAGTGGCTGTATCAATTTACATTCCCACCAACAGTGCAAAAAGGTTCCCTTTTCTCCACACCAACTCCAGCATTTATTGTTTGTAGATTTTTTTGATGATGGCCATTCTGACTGGGGTGAGGTATTACCTCATTGTAGTTTCGATTTGCATTTCTCTAATGATTAGTGATGTTGAGCAACCTTTCATGTGTTTGTTGGCAATATGTATGTCATCTCTGGAGAAATGTCTGTTTAGGTCTTCTGCCCATTTTGGATTGGTTGGTTTGTTTTTTTGATATTGTGCTGCATGAGCTGCTTGTATATTTTGGAGATTAATCCTTTGTCAGTTGGTCCGTTTGCAAATATTTTCTCCCATTCTGAGGATTGTCTTTTTGTCTTGTTTATGGTTTCCTTTGCTGTGCAAAAGCTTTTAAGTTTCATTAGGCCCCATTTGTTTATTTTTGTTTTTATTTCCATTTCTCTAGGAGGTGGGTCAAAAAGGATCTTGCTGTGATTTATGTCATAGAGTGTTCTGCCTATGTTTTCCTCTAAGAGTTTTATAGTGTCTGGCTTTACATTTAGGTCTTTTTTTTTTTTTTTTTTTCAGTACGCGGGCCTCTCACTGTCATGGCCTCTCTCATTGCGGAGCACAGGCTCCGGACGCGCAGGCCCAGCAGCCATGGCTCACGGGCCCAGCCGCTCCGCGGCATGTGGGTTCCTCCCGGACCCGGGCACGAACCCGCGTCCCCTGCATCGGCAGGCGGACTCCCAACCACTGCGCCACCAGGGAAGCCCTACATTTAGGTCTTTAATCCATCTTGAGTTTATTTTTGCGTATGGTGTTAGGGAGTATTCTAATTTCATTCTTTTATATGCAGCTATCCCAGCACCGCTTATTGAAGAGGCTGTCTTTTCTCCATTGTATATTCTTGCCTCCTTTATCAAAGGTAAGGTGACCATAGGTGCATCGGTTTTATATGCAGCTATCCCAGCACCGCTTATTGAAGAGGCTGTCTTTTCTCCATTGTATATTCTTGCCTCCTTTATCAAAGGTAAGGTGACCATAGGTGCATGGGTTTATCTCTGGGCTTTCTATTCTGATCCATTGATCTATATTTCTGTTTTTGTGTCAGTACCATAGTGTCTTGATTACTGTAGCTTAGTAGTATAGTCTGAAGTCCGGGGGCCTGATTCCTCCACCTCCGTTTTTCTTTATCAAGATTGCTTTGGCTATTTGGGGTCTTTTGTGTTTCCATACAAATTGTGCAATTTTTGTTCTAGTTCTGTGAAAAATGCCATTGGTAGTTTGATAGGGATTGCATTGAATCTGTAGATTGCTTTGGGTAGTATAGTCATTTTGGCAATGTTGATTCTTCCAGTCAAAGAACATGTATATCTCTCCATCTGTTTTTCTCATCTTTAATTTCTTTCATCAGTGTCTTATAGCTTTCTGCCTACAGGTATTTTGTCTCCTTAGGTAGGTTTAGCCCTAAGTATTTTATTCTTTTTGTTGCAATGGTTAATGGGAGTTTCCTTAATGTCTCTTTCAGTTTTTCGTTGTTAGTGTATAGGAATGCAAGAGATTTCTGTGCATTAATTTTGTATCCTGCTACTTTACCAAAGTCACTGATTAGCTCTAGTAGTGTTCTGGTAATATCTTTAGGATTCTCTTAGTATCATGTCATCTGCACACAGTGGCAGTTTTACTTCCTCTTTTCCAGTTTGGATACCTTTTATTTCTTTTTCTTCTCTGATTGATGTGGTTAAAAATTCCAAAACTATGTTGAATAATAGTGGTGACAGTGGGCAACCTTGTCTTGTTCCTGATCATAGAGGAAATGGTTTCAGTTTTTCACCATTGAGAACAATGTTGGCTGTGGATTTGTCATATATGGCCTTTATTATGTTGAGGTAGGTTCCCTCTATGCCCACTTCTAGAGAGTTTTTATCATAAATGGGTGTTGAATTTTGTCAAAATTTTTTCTGCATCTGTTGAGATGATCATATGGTTTTTATTCTTCAATTTGTTAATATGGTGTATCACAATGATTGTTTTGCGTATATTGAAGAATGCTTGCGTTCCTGGGATAAACCCCACTTGATCATGGTGTATGATCCTTTTAATGTGCTGTTGGATTCTGTTTGCTAGTATTTTGTTGAGGATTTTTGTATCTATGTTCATCAGTGATACAGGCCTGTAGCTTTCTTTTTTTGTGACATCTTTGTCTGGTTTTGGTATCAGGGTGATGGTGGCCTTGTAGAATGAGTTTGGGAGTGTCCCTCCCTCTGCTATATTTGGAACACTTTGAGAAGGATAGGTGTTGGCTCTTCTCTAAATGTTTGATAGAATTCTCCTGTGAAACCATCTGGTCCTGGGCTTTTGTTTGTTGGAAGATTTATTTTTAATGATATTTTTTAAAATTAATTAATTAATTTAATTTTTATTTTGGCTGTGTTGGGTCTTTGTTGCTGCACATGGGCTTTCTCTAGTTGCAGTGAGCGGAGGATCTCTTGGTTGTGCTGCGTGGGCTTCTCATTGCGGTGGTTTCTATTGTTACGGTGCACGGGCTCTAGGGAGCACAGGCTTCAGTAGTTGTGACATGCGGACTTCAGTAGTTGTGGCTCGTGAGCTCTAGAGTGCAGGCTCAGTAGTTGTGGAGCACGGGCTTAGTTGCTCCGCGGCATGTGGGATCCTCCCGGACCAGGGCTTGAACCTGTGTCCCTTGCATTGCCAGCCAGATTTATAACCACTGCGCCATCAGGAAAGCCCTGTTGGAAGATTTTAAATCACAGTTTCAAGTTCAGTGCTTGTGATTGGTCTGTTTATATTTTCTGTTTCTTCCTGGTTCAGTCTCCGAAGGTTGTGATTTTCTAAGAATTTGCCTATATCTTCCAGGTTGTCCATTTTATTGGCAAATAGTTGCTTGTAGTAATCGCCAATGATCCTTTGTATTTCTGCAGTGTCAATTGTTAATTCTCCTTTTTCATTTCTAATTCTGTTGATTTGAGTCTTCTCCCTTTTTTTCTTGATGAATCTGGCTAATGGTTTATCAGTTTTGTTTATCTTCTCAAAGAACCAGCTTTTAGTTTTATTGATCTTTTCTATTGTTTCCTTCATTTCTTTTTCATTTATTTCTGATCTGATCTCTATGATTTCTTTCCTTCTGCTAACTTTGTGGGTTTTTGTTCTTCTTTCTCTAATTGCTTTAGGTTAGGTTCTTTATTTGAGTTGTTTCTTGTTTCTTGAGGTAGGATTGCATTGCTATAAACTTTCCTCTTAGAACTGCTTTTGCTGCATTCCATAGGTTTTGGGTCATCATGTTTTCATTGTCATTTGTTTCTAGGTATTTGTTGATTTCCTCTTTCATTTCTTCAGTGATCTCTTGGTTATTTAGTAGCGTATTGTTTAGCCTCCATGTGTTTCTATTTTTTACAGTTTTTTTTCCTCTAATTGATATCTTGTCTCATAGCGTTGTGGTCGGAAAAGATACTTGATACGATTTCAATTTTCTTAAATTTACCAAGGCTTGATTTGTGACCCAAGATATCATCTATCCTGGAGAATGTTCCATGAGCACTTGAGAAGAAAGTGTATTCTGTTGTTTTTGGATGGAATGTCCTATAAATATTAATTAAGTCCATCTTGTCTAATGTGTCATTTAAAGCTTGTGTTTCCTTATTTATTTTCATTTTGGATCATCTGTCCTTTGGTGAAAGTGGAGTGTTACTCTCCCCTAGTATGATTGTGCTACTGTCAATTTCCCCTTCTATGGCTGTTAGCATTTGCCTTACATATTGAGGTGCTCCTATGTTGGGTGCATAAATATTTACAATTGTTATATCTTCATCTTGGATTGGTCCCTTGATCATTATGTAGTGTCCTTCTTGTCCTTCTTGTAATAGTCTTTATTTTAAAGTCTATTTTGTCTGATATGAGAATTGCTACTCCAGGTTTCTTTTGATTTCCATTTGCATGGAATATCTTTTTCCATCCCCTCACTTTCAGTCTGTATGTGTCCCTAGGTCTGAAGTGGGTCTCTTGTAGACAGCATATATACGGGTCTTGTTTTTGTATCCATTCAGTCATCTATGTCTTTTGTTGGGAGCATTTAATCCATTTTCATTTAAGGTAATTATTGATATGTATGTTCCTATTACCATTTTCTTAATTGCTTTCGGTTTGTTATTGTTGGTCTTTTCCTTCTCTTGTGTTTCCCAGCTAGAGAAGTTCCTTTAGCATTTGTTGTAAAGCTGGTTTGGTGGTGCTGAATTCTCTTAGCTTTCGCTTGTCTATAAAGATTTTAATTTCTCTATCGAATCTGAATGAGATCCTTGCTTGGTAGAGTAATCTTGGTTGTAGGTTTTTCCCTTTCATCACTTTAAATATGTCCTGCCACTCCCTTCTGGCTGGCAGAGTTTCCGCTGAAAGATCAGCTGTTAACCTTAGGGGGATTCCCTTTTATGTTATTTGTTACATTTCCCTTGCTGCTTTTAATATTTGTTCTTTGTATTTGATTTTTGATAGTTTGATTAATATGAGTCTTGGAGTGTTTCTCCTTGGATTTATCCTGTATGGGACTCTCTGTGCTCCCTGGACTTGGTTAACTATTTCCTTTCCCATATTAGGGAAGTTTGCAACTATAATCTCTTCAAATATTTTCTCACACCCTTTCTTTTTCCCTTCTTCCTCTGGGACCCCTATAATTCAAATGTTGGTGTGTTTAATGTTTTCCCAGAGGACTCTGAGACTGTCCTCAATTCTTTTCATTCCTTTTTCTTTATTCTGCTCTGCAGTAATTATTTCCACATTTGTTTGGTCTGGTGGGTTTTTACCTTGCTCCTTCATCTGCCGTGTGTTTCTGTTTTCTCATTTTGCTTAACTTATTGTGTTTGAGGTCTCCTTTTCACAGGTTGCCACGTTCGTAGTTCCCGTTGTTTTTGTGTCTGCCCCCAGTGGCTGAGGTTGGATCAGTGGGTTGTGTAGGCTTCCTGGTGGAGGCGACTGGTGCCTGTGTTCTGGTGGATGAGGCTGGGCCTTGTCTTTCTGGTGGGGAAGACAACGTCCGGTGGTGTGTTTTGGGGTGTCTATGACCTTATGATTTTAGGCAGCCTCTCTGCTAATGAGTGGGGTTGTGTTCCTGTCTACTAGTTGTTTGGCATAAGGTGTCCAGCATTGGAGCTTGCTCGCCATTGGCTGGAGCTGGGTGTTACCACTGAGATGGAGATCTCTGGAAGAGGTCTCATTACATGGGGCCAGGAGGTCTCTGGTGGTCCAGTGTCCTGAACTTGGCTCTCCCACCTCAGAGCCTCAGGCCTGACCCCAGGCTGCAGCAGTAAGACCCTGTCAGTCACACGGCTCAGAAGAAAAGCGAGAATAAAAAAAGAAAAAAAACAAAAATTAAAAATAATAATAAATAAGAAATTATTAAAATAAAAAAATAATAATTTTAGGAAAAGAAGAGAACAACCAAACCAATAAACAAATCCACCAATGATAACAAGCTGTAAAAACTAAACTAAAATAGACATAAATATCAGAAAGAAAACTGTCGCAGACAGCAAACCCAAGTCTACAGTTGTTCCTAAAACTCACCACCTCAATTTTGGGACGATTCGTTGTCTATGGACGATTCATTGTCTATTCAGGTATTCCACAGATGCAGGGTACAGCAAGTTGTTTGTGGAGATTTAATCCGCTGCTCCTGAGGCTGCTGGGAGAGATTTCCCTTTCTTTTCTTTGTTCGCACAGCTCCCGGGGTTCAGCTTTGGATTTGGCCCCGCCTCTGCGTGTAGGTCGCCTTAGGGCGCCTGCTCTTCGCTCAGACAGGCTGGGTTAAAGGAGCAGCTGATTCGGGGGCTCTGGCTCGCTCAGGCCGGGGGGGGAGGGAGGGGTACAGATGTGGGGCGAGCCTGCGGCAGCAGAGGCCAGCATGACGTTGCACCAGCCTGAGGTGCGCAGTGCGTTCTCCCGGGGAAGTTGTGCCTGGATCCCGGGACCCTGGCAGTGGCGGGCTGCACAGACTCCCGGGAGGGGAGGTGTGGACAGTGACCTGTGCTCGCACATAGGCTTCTTGGTGGTGGCAGCAGCAGCCTTAGCGTCTCATGCCCGTCTCTGGGGTCCGCGCTGGTAGCCGCAGCTCGCGCCCATCTCTGGATCTCGTTTAGGCTGTGCTCTGAATCCCATCTCCTCACGCACCCCAAAACAATGGTCTCTTGCCTCTTAGGCAGGTCCAGACTTTTTCCCGGACCCGCTCCCGGCTAGCCGTCGCGCACTAGCCCCCTTCAGGTTGTGTTCACGCAGCCAACCCCAGTCCTCTCCCTGGGATCTGACCTCCGAAGCCCGAGCCTCAGCTCCCAACCCCCCCGCCTGCCCCGGCGGGTGAGCAGACAAGCCTCTCGGGCTGGTGAGTGCTGGTCGGCACCGATCCTCTGTGCGGGAATCTCTCCACTTTGCCCTCTGCCCCCCTGTTGCTGTGCTCTACTCTGTGGCTCCGAAGCTTCCCCCACCGCCCACCCCTCATTTCTGCCAGTGAAGGGGCTTCCTAGTGTGTGGAATCTTTTCCTCTTTCACAGCTCCCTCTCAGTGGTGCAGGTCCCTTCCGTATTCTTTTGTCTCCTTTTTTTCTTTTTCCTTTTGCCCTACTGAGGTACATGGGGATTTTCTTGCCTTTTGGGAAGTCTAAAACTAAAAAGAGAACTACCATATGACCCAGCAATTCCACTCCTGGGTATATATCTGAAAACAAAAACAAAAACACTAATTCAAAAAGATACATGCACCCCAATGTTCTTAGTAGCATTATTTACAATTACCAAGATATGGAAGCAAACTAAGTGTCCATCAATAGATGAATGGATAAAGATGATGTGGTATATATATACAATGGAATACTACTCAAGTAGTAGTATTAAAAAAGAACAGAATTTTGCCATTTGCAGCAACATGGATGGACTTGGAGGGCATTACGCTAAGAGAAATAAGTCAGACAGAGAAAGACAAATACTGTAAGATATTACTTATATGTGGAATCTAAAAAATAAAAGAAACTAGGGAATATAACAAAAAAGAAGCAGACTCATAGATATAGAGAACAAATTATTGGTTACCAGTGGGGAGAGGAAGGGGGGAGAGGAAATATAGGGGTATGGATTAAGAGATACAAACTACTAGGTGTAAAATAAGCTACAAAGATACACTGTACAACATGGAGAATATAGCCAATATTTTATAATAATATAAGTGGAGTATAACCTTTAAATTGTGAATCACTGTCCAAGATTGAGAGTTTGGCCCAAGTAAGGAAATTATTGATTGGTTATAGCTTAAAGCCTAGTTGGCTGTTTGTGATTGGGTGTCCTTAGGTTTCAATTACACACCCTTGAGGAAAGCACAGCCTTAGATTTTGGTTTGCTTGTGCAGGCTGCTATGGCATTAGTCTAATGGCCTCCTTGTTTAATTAATCTAACAAGGTCAAATATTGAAAGCATTGCCACAAACTGGACAAGCATCTTAGACCACATGTTCATGAGAAGAATACGAGGATAGACCCTAATGAATTGGCTCATGGAACAGCAAAAGTGGGTTATTAATGAGGATAATATTCCCCCATTTTGAAGCACATTAAATTTCAAGGCACTTTTGATTTGTTACCTAATTTGGTTGTCGACCTTGTGAGATGATAGAGGCAGATATTATTATCATCTGTCTTTTACAAATGAGGACACTGAGAACAAAAACCAAAAAGCTGTGACTTGGCTAAAACTACCCAATATACTAGTGCAGGTTTTTCTCAACCTCGGCACCACTGACATTTTGGGCTGGATAATTCTTTGTTGAGGGGACCTGTCGTGTGCACTGGAGGATATTTGGCAGTCTCCCTGGTCTCTACCCACTAGATGCCAGTAACACCCCCAATAGTGGCAACCAAAAATGTCTCCAGATATTGCCAAATATTCAGTGGGGAGCAAAATCTCCCTCACACCCCACCTTCACCCGCCTCCCCTGGTTGAGAACCACTGAACTAAAACGAGGGTCAAGACAACGCAGTGTCCTGACTCCTAGTTCTGAGTACATAGAAGTCCAGTGCTCGTCCCACATTCCCCAAGTCCAGCCCGCCATAAAATGAACATGCCTGAAACCGCTTTAAAATGTTCTCACGGCATTTTATTGCTCAAAGTGACCTTAGCATTCATCTCTCCCCTTTCAATTTACATGTGAGAACATTGAGCTTCATAAAGTTTTAGTTATGTTTCTAAGAAAACGAAGCTGGTGTATGGAGGAGCTGGCACTGGAACCTGGGTATCCTCTGTCAAAGTCAGGATTTGACCGGCTACCTCATCAATGCCCAGAGCTGACATTGGTTCAGAAATACTCCAGAGCAGCCTTGGGAAGAAAAACAGCATAATTCCCAGCCAGCTGTCCTGCCATAAAAGGATATCTTTAGCAAAATGGGGGAAAATCAGCATTCAGCTCAATTGAAAATACGTCTGGCATTAATTCATTGTTAATTGACCAGGATGAGTAAAAAGATGGCTACTTCCAAGGCTTCTCTAATGGAACTATTAGTGAATTTTCAGGTCAACTAACTCCTGTCACTGCCTGACAAGGGAAATGGCAATCATTTGCCAGTGTTAGCAAGGTTCTTGCTGCTCTTGAAAACTGGAATCAGTCATCCTGGGCTGTCAAGTTCCGTGTCTTGACTCCGTGTGTAATTCTCCACCCCACACTCCTCCAACCAGAGACCCTTAACTTCAGTTGAATGGTGTCAGGTTTGCCTAAACTGTGCATAATTTTTGCCCCTTCAAAGAGCTTCTTTAGATAACTGGTTTGATCCCTCACACAATGCTTTAGTTTAGTAAGGATTACTACCTACCACTCCCATTGATCAACGCAGAAGTTGAAGCTCAGGTAGTTACTTGACTTGCCAAAGTTTTCATAGATAGTAAATAGCTAGGCACGATTTCATATCAGGGGTCCGGCAACAAGTCCCATGCCATTACTTCTTTTTTTTTTTAACATCTTTATTGGAGTATAATTGCTTTACAGTGGTGTGTTAGTTTCTGCTTTATAACAAAGCGAATCAGCTATACATATACATATAT
>NC_041217.1:130683830-130684144 GCF_002837175.3 Physeter macrocephalus | reverse complement strand
CACAAAGCACAGAGCTGATCTCCCTGTGCTATGCAGCTGCTTCCCACTAGCTATCTATTTTACATTTGGTAGTGTATATATGTCCATGCCACTCTCTCACTTCGTCCCAGTTTACCCTTCCCCCTCCCCATGTCCTCAAGTCCATTCTCTACGTCTGCATCTTTATTCCTGTCCTGCCCCTAGGTTCATCAGAATCACTTGTTTTTTATTTTTAGATTCCATATATATGTGTTAGCATACGGCATTTGTTTTTCTTGTTCTGACTTACTTCACTCTGTATGACAGACTCTAGGTCCATCCACCTCACTACAAAT
>NC_041217.1:130671501-130683820 GCF_002837175.3 Physeter macrocephalus | reverse complement strand
TTGTTTTTTTGTTATTGAGCTGCACGAGTTGCTTATAGAAGAAGACTTAAGAGCAGGCAGAGCGCCCTTCCTCTCCTCCTCTGCTGGCATAGAAGCTTGTTCCCTGCATTTGCCTGACCTGGGATCTGGACAGAGGCTCGGAGGGCCCCGGATGAATCCCACCTTCCCGCTCAGGGGTGGAGGGCAAAGGGCACCAAGTCTCCCTCCTTTAGCTGGAATTGGGGGGGGGGGTCTTGGGGGCAGGGGCCCTGAGCGCCTGGGGTTGTGGTGATTGCTGGGTTGTATGGTAGTTCTATTCTTCATTTTTTAAGGAACCTCCATACTGTGCTCCATAGTGGCTGTATCAATTTACATTCCCACCAGCAGTGCAAGAGTGTTCCCTTTTCTCCACACCCTCTCCAGCATTTATTGTTTGTAGATTTTTTGTGGATGGCCATTCTGACTGGTGTGAGGTGATAACTCATTGTAGTTTCGATTTGCATTTCTCTAATGATTAGTGATATTGAGCATCCTTTCCTGTGTGTGTTGCATGCCATTAATTATTGGTGGCTTTCTTTTGCTCCATCATCTGCACCATCTCCCTTCATGTTGCTTGCTTTTCTCTCTTTCTTTCCCGATGACACTCTTTTTTTGGTAAACATTTTTCCTTCTTTCAAAGTCTAAAGGAATGGAGAGTTGGGATATTTGGATAAAGGGGAAACCATTTCAGTTACTACCTGTAGTTGTCTCATTTAACAAATATTTATTGGCATTTACTTTTAGGAACTCTGCTAGGTGCTGGGGATGCTGATTCATAAGCTAGAGCCCCAAGTCCTCAGCATGATTTTCAAGATGCACCATAATTTGATCCTGACCTACCAGCCCCATCTTGAGTCACTTCTTCAGCACCCGTCCTAACATGTCAAGCACTCTCACACTCTCTCGTTTCTCTCTGCTTTTGCATTTTCTGTTTTCTCTGTCTGGAGTGCCCTCTCCCTCCACTATCTGGTGAACTCCTATTCTTACATTAAGGCCCTATCAGATGTTACCTCCTCTATAAAATCTTCACTGCTTTTCATGGCAAAGCTGGTCAATCACACCTCTTTTTGCTATGATGATTGTTTCACACCTCTGTTGTAAAGTGTTCATACTTTATTGTAATTATTTACATTCATGTCTGACTCACATGCATGATCCTTGAAGGCAGGGACCATGGCTTACTCAAGGGAGTATTCCCTAGTCCAGTACATGATGGGTGACTGATATACATTAATTGACTAGACTCAATCCTGAATCAGAAAGAAAGGCAAAAGGCACAGAAAATCTGTAGCTCAGTGTTATTTAAAACAAAATATCATATGATATCACTTATATGTGAAATCTAAAAAAAGTGATGCAAATGAACTTATTTACAAAACAGAAACAGACTCACAGACATAGAAAACAAACTTATGGTTACCAAAGCAGAAAGGTGGGGGACAAGGGATAAATTAGGGGTTTGGGATTAACATATACACACTATACTATATATAAAATAGATAAGCAAAAAGGACCTACTGTATAGCACAGGGAACTATACTCAATATTCTGTAATAACCTATATGGGAAAAGAATGTGTACATGTATAACTGAATCACTTTGCTGTACACCTGAAACTAGCACAACATTGTAAATCAACTATACTTCAATAAAAATAAATCAATAAAATAAAACAATGAACTTATAACTTATTAGTTACCATTAGACACAGGGCTCAAACTTGTTACTGGTCCTTTATCTTTGATTAGTGGACACATCTCCTTTTAACTTAACAAGCCCTTTAGAGCGACTGCTTCTATGATTGTCTTGAGTGGATTCCAGGGAAGAAGAAAGCAATCGATGATAATACCAATCACATTCGTCCCATCACTGCTGACCTTCAGCAGAGTCTTCACCACCAAAGCAAAGCAGGGAATTAAAGCAATTCTCCAAGCACCCCAATAAACTTGGATTTGATAGCCAGGAGCAAATGTTTATGGAATATTTACATAATAATGAAAACATTATATAACAATTCTCAAAGCACTGTTACAAATGCTATTCCTCTCAATAATCATGAAACGTCAGTTACCCTCACTTTACAGATGGTAAAACTGAGGCCCAGAAATGTGTTCAAAGTTGCTAAGCTAGTAAGCAGTAGAATCAAGATTTAAGATACAGGTCTTCTGACTCCGAATCCCATGTTCTTCCCACTATGCCCTGCTGTTCTTTGAGGATAAAACATGTATTTTGTTTATCCTTGTGTCTTCCATAGCATCCAGGATAGTGCAATGTGCTTGTTGAATGGATGTATTTTGATATACAAGTTTAAAAATTCCTCTGTCTCATCTATGTTTAATTTGTTCATTTATTCATCTACTTTCATCCACCCCATTCATATCAAATTTGTGCATTCCTACCATTACCTGCCATTGTGCTCAGTGCTAAAACTTCAAAGATAAATAACACAGTTATCTTTGTGTCTCCAGCACCTAGCACAATACCTGGCACATAGGAGGTGGTTAACAAATCCTTTTGCATAAATAAATGATCTGTAGCAAGCTCGGGACCTAATATACATGACTGAAGTAACAATGAACTGTGTTCTCCTTTCTTTCACCTAATCTTCACATCAATCTACTATCTTTTTGTACATAAGGGAACATTGAATATCAGTGGAATTTAATACCTCTGCCACAGTAGTACTTGGATTTAAACCCGGGTTTTATACTTAAAATACTAAGTGGATGCACCTTCTAGAAGCAGCTGGGTTGTAATAAGAAGAGTCTAGATCTGGAGTCACAAGACCTGCGTGAGTCCCACCCCTGCCACGTACTAGCTGTATGGCCTTGGGGGAGTCACTTAGCCTCTAGGACTCAGTGTTCTCCATATATAATGAGAAAAACAATACCTACCCTGCTGACCACACAGGGATATTGTGAGGACAGTGAATAAGTACAAGGATAAGTGTGAGAAGGACTCATCCAAGGCATTGACTTAGGCCTCCTTCTGAAAGGGCTTTGGCTTACCTGGCTTGTCCCTCCTGAGTCCCAGGACAGTGCTTGCTGACATCACCTGGATGGATAATTGTCAGTGGGTAACTATTGACTCTTCACATGAGAACATGTTAATTATATTTATTCAACTTTAGGAAATGTGTGTGTGTGTGTGTGTGTGTGTGTGTGTGTGTGTGTGTGCATGCCTGTACATTTGAATGGGTGCAGTAGAAAGAGAGTGAGTTTGGAGGTCAGACAGCTGCCTTTAAATCAGTCCTACATTCATTAGCTGTATAACCTTGGACAAGTTATTGTCACACTAAACCTCAATTTCCTAATCTGTAAGATGCAGATGATAGGTTGTTAGGAGAGTGAAATAAGACTAACTGCTTCTAGGATGACCCTCACTTGTTGCTCAATAAATAGTAGTTTTTGCTATCATCAATATTATAATCTACAAATAATATGCATTCTGGTTTTGGTAATGACTCTAATCCCTCCTCAGTAGAAAACTACCCCGTTCACATCCCCATTTTGTCATTGTTGTCGCACATTCCCTTCTAATTCTCTTTTCTGTCCCATATAGGTGAGATTTGAAAATGTGGTCTCCTGGGTGCTAGATCTTTAAAATTATTTCAGAGAATATCAGATTATAATTTTTCCAAGTTAAGAGTTTAAATCTTTATCAGTTTTGTTCTGTAATTCTAATTCTTGCAGTGGCCAGTTTACTATTCTCTAATTTTTGTCAGTAAGGAAAATCTTCTAGAGTAAAAAACTACTCCAAAAGAATATGACCCACCACCCCAAAGTTATCACCTCTAAGTTACTTTTTGTAGCCCTATTAGACAACTCCCCATGGCAAGAGCATCCTGGGATTTTATCTTTTTATGACTATAATGGGCTACTCAATATTACATTAACTGTAAAGTGCTACACGAATGTTAGCTTTTAATGTTAGCCATAGAAATATTAATATTTGATGGTTACTAAGTTACGGATAAACACGAGTTAATATTTTACAAATCCTTGTTAAAGGCCACTGAACATCATCGAAGTTTACATAGTCTTATTCACAGATAAAATAGAAAAAAAGAACCTCTGAGATTTGCATTCCGTCTTGCCTACCACTACTGTATAGAATAATCTTCCTTTCATTATGTCTTCTCACTACTCAAAGATATTCCATGTGCACTACTGCCTTGGGATCATCCAAACTCATTATTCCGGGAGAGCTTTCACAACTTTTCCCAGTATTCCTTCCCAACCCTATTTCCTGCTACTTACTCCTCTCCTCTTCCTTCCACCCCATGTGAATCTTTTGTTCCAGTGAGCTGCCATATTCACTGTTCATAAATTATTCCATGTACATTCCTGCTTCTTTGCCCTTGATGAAGCCATTCTCCCCCTTTTCATATCCTCTTTACCCCCAACTCTAGACCTCTTCAAAGCCAAGCTCAGTGTGTACCTTCCCATAGAGATCACTTGCCCCTCAATTCTGAAATTACCAGTCATCAGCACACTCATTTGACAACTGACTGTATAACCATAGTAGTTTACCAGTGGCTTCACAGAGGTTTTCTCACTTAGTAATAATGATAGCTGCTTCTTATGGAACGCCCCTATGGGCTAGGCACTCTCCTGAGTGCTTACAAACGTCATGTTTAACCCTCACAGTCACCCTAGGTAGGAGATACCCCTTTTACAGATGAAAAAATCCGAGGCACAGAATGGTTTTGTAAGTCACCCAAAGTCATAGAGTTGACAAATGGCAGCGTTGAGGGTCACACTCCTTTCTGATTGAATCCGAGGGCGCACCTCTTAAGCTTCACACATGCTGTCTGAATTTCATCATGTAGCGCAAAGAGGTCAAATGGTACAACCAAAGCTGGTAAGTGACAGCCAGTCCTCCCACCCAGCTTGGTCTAAGCCCAGACAGCTTTCCAATATACTAAATATATGATATTGCCTCTTACTGTATTTAACATTTTTTTTTGTTATTTAACCTAACATAAAGGGTTGTCTACTCAGCTCAAGATTTCCGAAGACAATTAGGTAACTGAACGGCTGGGCCTCAGACAATGACTAGCTGCGTGAGCAATGGGACTGATGACATATGTAGTGGCTTGGGGTGGCAGGAGATGGGCTGATGTGAACTGCAATGACCATATCCTTAGTAAACCCGGGTAAAACTTCATGGACTTCTCTTTGAAGAGTGATTACCTTGGTATTGCAAAGACCAGCTTTTGTTTGTTTGATTGTCTGTTGAAAGCCAAGGCAGTCTTTGCCATGACTGAGTTTTGTTCAGCTAATGCCAAGGTTTCTCTGTCTAGTCTCTGGGACTGTCCGGGGAAGAAGGCCAGGGAGAGCCAATGTTTGTTAAAGTAAAAAAAAACTGACGTTCCAGAGAAAACATCAAAGTGCTCTCGTTCTTTAATACAAGACCAGATGCTCAGCAGCAGGTATATGTAGAATGAAAGCAAAGGCAATATAACAGTAATAGACATTTTACTTGCCTGCAGCTACTGTAACAGAACAATCTAATGTAAATGGCTCTCAATGCCCACGTGGAGGTGCGCTGTGGCTGTGCCTTTCATATGCGTCTTGCATACGGCACTCATAAGTACAGTATTAGAGATGGAAATACAATAAAAGCTCTTCTCTTTCACTTTTCTGAGGGGGTTGGTGTGGGGGAAATGTTGCAAATAGTGGCTACATGTAAACTGAGGGAAATTTGCAAAAGACTTTGGACATAGTTTGTTGTAGTGCAATAGCCTTAATAATAATCAAGGATAGTGCCTGCACTGAAAAAGTGATCATTGTGCAGTTTCCATTTCAGTAATAATACCTTACAATAATATAGTGCTGTATAAACATGCCTTACAGCACCAGCGGAATCTCTCTTCGAGATTCACTTACATCTGTCCATTAGCTAAACTTTTCTTCAATGTCTGATTCTGGGGTATAGTATGTAGAAGTTCATTGTTGCCTCACTCCTACCCCATATACTCCAAAAACGTTTATCTGTAATAAAGCTAACATTTTTATCTCCATCTGCCTAACTCCTTTGCCTATTTCAACTGGTTTAGCACTCAGGTAGGGAGAGGAGAGGTCCTATTGATTGGGCCTCCCTCAGATATGAGGGGTGAAGAATAATGACAATGTAGGGTTAGCACCTGGCACAGTTCCTGCACAATAAAGGGGAGCTGGTCTTAACTAAAAGCAATCTGGGATGTGAAAGACTTGTTCACATTTGATCGTCGCTAAATGTGTAGCTAAGAAGACCCAGCAGGTGGACCTGGCAGATCAGAAAAGCCAGAGGGAGGAGACCTTCAAGATGGTGGAAGAGGAAGATGTGGAGATCACCTTCCTCCTCACAAATACATCGGAAATACATCTACATGTGGAACAACTCCTATAGAACACCTACTGAACGCTGGCAGAAGACCTCAGACCTTCCAAAAGGCAAGAAACTCCCCCCCAAAAGGCAAGAAACACCCCCACGTACCTGGGTAGGGCAAAAGAAAAAAGAAAAAACAGAGACAAAAGAATAGGGACGGGACCTGCACCAGTGAGAGGGAGCTGTGAAGGAGGAAAGGTTTCCACACACTAGAAGCCCCTTCGCGGGCGGAGACTGCAGGTGGCGGAGGGAGGAGCTTCGAAGCCGCGGAGGAGAGCGCAGCAACAGGGTCCGGAGGGCAAAGCGGAGAGATTCCCGCAGAGGATCGGTGCCGACCAGCACTCACCAGCCCGAGAGGCTTGTCTGCTCACCCGCCGGGGCAGGCGGGGGCTGGGAGCTGAGGCTTCGGTCGGAAGCCGGGAGAGGACTGGGGTTGGCGGCGTGAACACAGCCTGAAGGCGGCTAGTGCACCACGGCTAGCCGGGAGGGGGTCCAGGAAAAACTGTGGACCCGCCAAGAGGCAAGACCCCATTGTTTTGGGGTGCGCGAGGAGAGGGGATTAAGCGCGCTGTTTAAAGGAGCTCCAGAAACGGGCGTGAGCTGCGGCTACCAGCGCAGACCCCAGAGACGGGCATGAGACGCTAAGGCTGCTGCTGCCGCCACCAAGAAGCCTGTGTGCGAGCACAGGTCACTCTCCACACCTCCCCTCCAAGGAGCCTGTGCAGCCCGCCACTGCCAGGGTCCCGGGATCCAGGGACAACTTCCCCGGGAGAACGCGCGGTGCACCTCAGGCTGGTGCAACGTCACGCCGGCCCCTGCCGCTGCAGGCTCGCCCCGCATCCGTGCCCCTCCCTCCCCCCGGCCTGAGTGAGCCAGAGCCCCCGAATCAACTGCTCCTTTAACCCCATCCTGTCTCAGCGAAGAACAGACGCCCTCAGGCGACCTACATGCAGAGGCGGGGCCAAATCCAAAGCTGAACCCCGGGAGCTGTGCGAACAAAGAAAACAAAGGGAAATCTCTCCCAGCAGCCTCAGGAGCAGCGGATTAAATCTCCACAATCAACGTGATGTACCCTGCATCTGTGGAATACCTGAATTGACAACGAATCATCCCAAAATTGAGGCGGTGGACTTTGGGAGCAACAATATATATATATTTTTCCTTTTTGTCTTTTGGTGAGTGTGTACGTGTATGCTTCTTTGTGTGATTTTGTCTGTATAGCTTTGCTTTTACCATTGGTCCTAGGGTTCTGTCTGTCCGTTTTTTGCCTTTTTTTTTTTTTTAGTATAGTTTTAAGTGCTTGTTATCATTGGTGGATTTGTTTTTTTGGTTTGGTTGCTCTCTTCTTTCTTTTCTTTTTTTAATTTTTTTAAATTTTTTTAAAATTTAATAATTATTTTTATTTTTTATTTTAATAGCTTTATTTTATTTTATTTTATTTTATTTTATTCTTTCTTTCTTTCATTTTTTCTCCCTTTTCTTCTTAGCCATGTGCCTGACAGGGTCTTCATGCTCCAGCCGGGTGTCAGGCCTATGCCTCTGCAGTGGGAGAGCCAAGTACAGGACATCGGTCCACCAGAGACCTCCCACCTCCACGTAATATCAAACGGTGAAAGCTCTCCCAGAGATCTCCAACTCAACACAAAGACTCAGCTCCACTCAACGACCAGCAACCTACAGTGCTGGACACCCTATGCCAAACAACTAGCAACACAGGAACACAACGCCACCCATTAGCAGAGAGGCTGCCTAAAATCATAAGGTCACAGACACCCTGAAACACACCACCGGACGCGGTCCTGCCCACCAGAAAGACAAGATCCAGCCTCATCCACCAGAACATAGGCACCAGTCCCCTCCACCAGGAAGCCTACACAACCCACTGAACCAACCTTACCCACCAGGGGCAGACGCCAAAACCAACAGGAACTACAAACCTGCAGCCTGTGAAAAGGAGACCCCAAACACAGTAAGTTAAGCAAAATGAGAAGACAGAGAAATATACAGCAGATAAAGGAGCAAGGTAAAAACCCAACAGACCAAACAAATGAGGAGGAAATAGGCAGTCTACCTGAAAAAGAATTCACAGTAATGATAGTAAAGATGATCCAAAATCTTGGAAATAGAATGGAGAAAGTACAAGAAACGTTTAACAAGGACCTAGAAGAACTAAAGAGCAAACAATGATGAACTATACAATAAATGGAACAAGGACCTAGAACAACTAAAGAGCAAACAAACAATGATGAACAACACAATAAATGAAATTATAAATTCTCTAGCAGGAATCAATACCAGAATAACTGAGGCAGAAGAATGGATAAGTGACCTGGAAGAGCAAATAGTGGAAATAACTACTGCAGAGCAGAATAAAGAAAAAAAATGAAGAGAATTGAGGACTGTCTCAGAGACCTCTGGGACAACATCAAATGCACCAACATTCGAATTATAGGGATCCCAGAGGAAGAAGAGAAAAAGAAAGGGTGTGAGAAAATATTTGAGGAGATTATAGTTGAAAACTTCCCTAACAAGGGAAAGGAAATAGTCAATCAAGTCCAGGAAGTGCAGAGAGTCCCATACAGGATAAATCCAAGGAGAAACATGCCAAGACACATATTAATCAAACTATCAAAAATTAAATACAAAGAACAAATATTAAAAGCAGCAAGGGAAAAACAACAAATAACACATAAGGGAATCCCCATAAGGTTAACAGCTGATCTTTCAGCAGAAACTCTGCCAGCCAGAAGGGAGTGGCAGGACATATTTAAAGTGATGAAAGGGAAAAACCTACAACCAAGATTACTCGACCAAGCAAGGATCTCATTCAGATTCAATGGAGAAATTAAAAGCTTTATAGACAAGCGAAAGCTAAGAGAATTCAGCACCACCAAACCAGCTTTACAACAAATGCTAAAGGAACTTCTCTAGCTGGGAAACACAAGAGAAGGAAAAGACCAACAATAACAAACCAAAAGCAATTAAGAAAATGGTAATAGGAACATACATATCAATAATTACCTTAAATGTAAATGGATTAAATGCTCCCAACAAAAGACATAGACTGACTGAATGGATACAAAAACAAGACCCGTATATATGCTGTCTACAAGAGATGCACTTCGGACCTAGGGACACATACAGACTGAAAGTGAGGGGATGGAAAAAGATATTCCATGCAAATGGAAATCAAAAGAAATCTGGAGTAGCAATTCTCATGTCAGACAAAATAGACTTTAAAATAAGGACTATTACAAGAGACAAAGAAGGACACTGCACAATGATCAAGGGGTCAATCCAAGAAGAAGATATAACAATTGTAAATATTTATGCACCCAACACAGGAGCACCTCAATACATAGGCAAATGCTAACCGCCAAAGAAGGGGAAATCAACAGTAACACAATCATACTAGGGGACTGTAACACCCCACTTTCACCAATGGACAGATCATCCAAATTGAAAATAAATAAGGAAACACAAACTTTAAATGACACATTAGACAAGATGGACTTAATTAATATTTATAGGACATTCCATCCAAAAACAACAGAATACACTTTCTTCTCAGGTGCTCATGGAACATTCTCCAGGATAGATGATATCTTGGGTCACAAATCAAGCCTTGGTAAATTTAAAATGAAAGAGGAAATCAGCAAATACCTAGAAACAAATGACAATGAAAACATGACGACCCAAAACCTATGGGCTGCAGCAAAAGCAGTTCTAAGAGGGAAGTTTATAGCAATGCAATCCTACCTCAAAAAACAAGAAACAACTCAAATAAAGAACCTAACCTTACACCTAAAGCAATTACAGAAGGAAGAACAAAAAAAATCACAAAGTTCGCAGAAGGAATGAAATCATAAAGATCAGATCAGAAATAAATGAAAGAGAAATGAAGGAAACAATAGGAAAGATCAATAAAACTAAAAGCTGGTTCTTTGAGAAGATAAAACTGACAAACCGTTAGCCAGATTCATCAAGAAAAAAAGGGAGAAGACTCAAATCAACAGAATTAGAAATGAAAAAGGAGAATTAACAATTGACACTGCAGAAATACAAAGGATCATTGGAGATTACTACAAGCAACTATTTGCCAATAAAATGGACAACCTGGAAGATATGGGCAAATTCTTAGAAAAGCACAACTTTCGGAGACTGAACCAGGAAGAAACAAAATATAAACAGACCAGTCACAAGCACTGACCTTGAAACTGTGATTTAAATTCTTCCAACAGGGCTTCCCTGGTGGTGCAGTGGTTATAAATCTGGCTGGCAATGCAAGGGACACAGGTTCAAGCCCTGGTCCGGGAGGATCCCACATGCCGCAGAGCAACTAAGCCCGTGATCCACGACTACTTAGCCTGTGCTCTAGAGCTCACGAGCCACAACTACTGAAGTCCGCATGCCACAACTACTGAAGCCTGTGCGCCCTAGAGCCCGTGCTCCGTAACAATAGAAACCACTGCAATGAGAAGCCCACGCACCACAACCAAGAGATCCTCCACTCACTGCAACTAGAGAAAGCCCATGTGCAGCAACAAAGACCCAACACAGCCAAAAATAAAAAATTAATTAATTAAAATAAATATCATTAAAAATAAATCTTCCAACAAACAAAAGCCCAGGACTAGATGGCTTCACAGGAGAATTCTATCAAACATTTAGAGAAGAGCTAACACCTATCCTTCTCAAAGTGTTCCAAATATAGCAGAGGGAGGGACACACCCAAACTCATTCTACAAGGCCACCATCACCCTGATACCAAAACCAGACAAAGATGTCACAAAAAAAGAAAGCTACAGGCCAATATCACTGATGAACATAGATGCAAAAATCCTCAACAAAATACTAGCAAACAGAATCCAACAGTACATTAAAAGGATCATACACCATGATCAAGTGGGGTTTATCTCAGGAATGCAAGCATTCTTCAATATACGCAAACCATATGATCATCTCAACAGATGCAGAAAAAGCTTTTGACAAAATTCAACACCCATTTATGATAAAAACTCTCTAGAAAGTGGGCATAGAGGAAACCTACCTCAACATAATAAAGGCCATATATGACAAATCCACAGCCAACATTGTTCTCAATGGTGAAAAACTGAAACCATTTCCTCTATGATCAGGAACAAGACAAGGTTGCCCACTGTCACCACTATTATTCAACATAGTTTTGGAAGTTTTAGCCACATCAATCAGAGAAGGAAAAGAAATAAAAGGAATCCAAATTGGAAAAGAGGAAGTAATACTGCCACTGTGTGCAGATGACATGATACTATACATAGAGAATCCTAAAGATATTACCAGAAAACTACTAGAGCTAATCAATGAATTTGGTAAAGTAGCAGGATACAAAATTAATGCACAGAAATCTCTTGCATTCCTATACACTAATGACAAAAATCTGAAAGAGAAATTAAGGAAACTCCCATTAACCACTGCAGCAAAAAGAGTAAAATACTTAGGGCTAAACCTACCTAAGGAGACAAAGACCTGTAGGCAGAAAGCTATAAGACACTGATGAAAGAAATTAAAGATGATACAAACAGATGGAGAAATAGACATGTTCTTTGACTGGAAGAATCAACATTGCCAAAATGACTATACTACCCAAAGCAATCTACAGATTCAATGCAATCCCTATCAAACCACCAATGGCATTTTTCACAGAACTAGAACAAAAAATTGCACAATTTGTATGGAAACACAAAAGATCCCAAAGAGCCAAAGCAATCTTGAGAAAGAAAAACACAGGTGGAAGAATCAGGCCCCCTGACTTCAGACTATACTACTAAGCTACAGTAATCAAGACACTATGGTACTGACACAAAAACAGAAATATAGATCAATGGATCAGAATAGAAAGCCCAGAGATAAACCCACGCACCTATGGTCACCTTATTTTTGATAAAGGAGG
>NC_041217.1:130652289-130671274 GCF_002837175.3 Physeter macrocephalus | reverse complement strand
AGAACACTCTATGACATAAATCACAACAAGATCCTTTTTGACCCACCTCCTAGAGAAATGGAAATAAAAACAAAAATAAACAAATAGGACCTAATGAAACTTAAAAGCTTTTGCACAGCAAAGGAAAGCATAAACAAGACGAAAAGATAACCCTCAGAATGGGAGAAAAATCTTTGCAAACGGACCAACTGACAAAGGATTAATCTCTGAAATATACAAGCAGCTCATGCAGCGCAAAATCAAAAAAACAAACAAACCAATCCAAAATGGGCAGAAGACCTAAACAGACATTTCTCCAGAGATGATATACAGATTGCCAACAAACACATGAATGGATGCTAAACATCACTAATCATTAGAGAAATGCAAATCGAAACTACAATGAGGTAATAATACCTCACCCCAGTCAGAATGGCCATCATCAAAAAACTCTACAAACAATAAATGCTGGAGAGGGTGTGGAGAAAAGGGAACACTCTTGCACTCTTGGTGGGAATGTAAATTGATACAGCCACTATGGAGAACAGTATGGAGGTTCCTTAAAAAACGAAAAATAGAACTACCATACGACCAAGCAATCCCACTACTGGGCATATACCCTGAGAAAACCATAATTCAAAAAGAGTCATGTACCACAATGTTCATTGCAGCTCTATTTACAATAGCCAGGACATGGAAGCAACCTAAGTGTCCACTGACAGGTGAATGGATAAAGATGGTGTGGCACATATATACAATGGAATATTACTCAGCCATAAAAATAAACGAAATTGAGTCATTTGTGGTGAGGTGGATGGTTCTAGAGACTATCATAGAGTGAAGTAAGTCAGAAAGAGAAAAACAAATACCGTTTGCTAACACATATACATGGAATCTAAACAAAAAAAAACAAAAAAAAATGTTTATGAAGAACCTAGGGGCAGGACAAGAATAGACACGCAGATGTAGAGAATGGACTTGAGGACATGGCAAGGGAGAAGGGTAAGCTGAGACGTAGTGAGAGAGTGGTATGGACTACCAAATATAAAATAGATAGCTAGTGGGAAGCAGCTGCATAGCACAGGGAGATCAGCTCGGTGCTTTGTGACCACCTAGAGGGGTGGGATAGGGAGGGTGGGAGGGACACGAAAGAGGGAGTGGATAAGGGGATATATGTATACATATAGCTGATTCACTTTGTTATACAGCAGAAACTGACACAACATTGTAAACAACTATAGTCCAATAAAGATGTTAAAAATTATAAAACAAAAATGAAATGTAATTCAAAAAAACATGGTCCAAAAGTTACATTTTATGGTATGTTTATTTAAGCATAATTTTAAAAATTGCTTTTTCTTCTGTAGCCCACCTTAATTCAAAATCTAGCTGAATGTGGGAATGGTATATCAGGAAATAAAGAAACTGCTAAAAACAAAAAATACAGTTAATATATGAAAAAAGAAAAATTCAGTTAATATATAAAAATATTATGCCATCACAGACCTATCAAATAATTTTTCCCCTTTTTCTTCTCCTCAGAAAAGCAGAATTATCTCCAGAATGTAGATTCTGATTTTCAAAAAAGGAAGAGGAGCCATCCTTCATGGAGTCAATCTTAATTAATTCATTGTAAGCCTACTGTATCTTTTTTCCAACTCTCCATTCTAAATTTGGACTCCTGGCCAAATATTGCTCTCTTTCTCTCTCTGTCTCTTATTTCCTGCTCCACCTCCCTCTTTCTCTCTTTCAAAGTTTACCTAATTAGGAACAACTCTTAGTGGTCACCATTTTTCCAGTTTTTGTGTACATCATTAGTACAGTAATACACATGGGTTCCAGATAATTTTACAAATGGTGTTGTGACAATTGGTTTTAAAAAGTGAGTTTGATCCATCGTACATCTTGCACTAAAATAAATTCCAGATGGATTGAAGATTGTTTTTAATGATTCATAAATGTTGTGGAGGAAACCTGAGAGAATTTGTTTTTATATAATCTTGCAATGGGGAGGATTCTCTAAGTATGACATAAAATTCAGAAGCCATAAAAGAAAACTTTGATACATTTAAACTCATAAAAACTCTAAACAAAATTCTTTGTAGAAAAAACTACCTTAAAGTCAAAAAGCAAATCAACTGGGAAAACATTCTTTCCTTATGTATTATAATCAAATGGCTAATTTCCTTAATACATAAAATGCTTCAACAATAGTAAAAATGGGCAAATGATACAAGCAATTTAAAGAAAAGGGAAAATGGCTCTTAAACATATGAAAACGTACTCAATCTCATCATAATAAAAGAAATACAAGGGAAAACTAACAAGATTGACAAAAGACAAAAATTTGGATAAAATATTGGCTTTTTAAGAATATGGGGAAACAATCACTTTCAAAGTTTGTTGAAGGGAATGTGAATTAATACAATCTTTATTGATCAAAATTTTAAATTTATTCTTTGACCTGGGAATTCTGCTTCTGGAAATTTACCCTTTGATATAGCCACAAAAACATACATGCAAATGACATACATGCAAACAACTTTCCTCTGATAGGAAACTGCTTATATAAATTTTGATAAACCCGAAAAGTAGAATAGTATATAACCATAAAAGGAATAAGGCAACACTATAGGTACTGATATGGAACTATCTCCAGGATACATTGCATAGTGAAGAAACACACTGAATAATCTGTATAACATGCCATCATTTGCGTAAACAACAACAACAAAAGAATTTATAAATGTATATGGTTGCATTGACATAGACTATGTCTCAGAGTGTATAAAATCCTGGTTTGCCTCTGGGACTCAAGGGCAGAAAAAAGCCTTAGTGTTTACTGGATAATTTTTTGTACCTTTTTGATCTTGTATCTGTATTATCTATTACACAGTAACAGCAACTCCAATTCCAGCCTGTATCCCATGACAGCCATCTCTTTGTAACTGGCATTGGGACACCTCTTTCTTTCTTGCAAGCCCAGCTTTATGTTTATATTTTTTCCTGGTATATAACATCCAGAATACTGTGCAGTTTTAGCAAAAAGAGGCCTGCACTAGGCAGGACAAGCTCCAGCAGAGATGTTCCAAACTCTGCTGTAATCACACATAGGAGAGTAAAGTTAGGATCAGAGATTAGAGAGAGAATCTAGTGGGGTTACTTTCTGTCAATCAATTCACTTCTTTGGTCTCAGTCTTTTTATTTGTAAAATTAGTGTAGATTAGATTATGTCCAATGTGCTGTAATAGTTCTAGGACTCTATGAGTGACTAACCACGTTCCTAGTAAAGGCAGCATAGAATATTAGTTAAAGGCACTGTGGAGCCACATTATGTGGGTTCAAATGCTAGCCTTGCTACTTATTGTCCTTAGGCAAATTTTTAAACTTTGTGCCTCAGTTTCCTCATCGATAAAATCGAAATGGTAATAATAGAACCTGCCTTATAAGAATATGGGGAGGATTGGGACTTCCCTGGTAGCATAGTGGTTAAGAATTCGCCTGCCAATGCAGAGGACACAGGTTCGATCCCCGGTCCAGGAAGATCCCACATGCCGCAGAGCAACTAAGCCCATGCGCCACAACTACTAAGCCTGCACTCTAGAGACCGCAAGCCACAACTACTGAAGCCCGCATGCCTAAAGCCCATGCTCTGCAACAAAAGAAGCCACCGCAACTAGAGAAAGCCTGCGCACAGCAATGAAGACCCAACGCAGCCAAAAATTAAAAATAAAAAATAAAAATATTGGGAGGATTAAATAAGTTACAATGCTTAAAACATTGAGGAGTGCCTGGTACATGTTAAGCACTATAAAAATGCTGCTATTGTTGCTGCTGCTTCTCCTTCTTCGTCTTCTTCTTATTATTAATTATTATTATTAATTTGTGCAAGGTTCAAGGGATCATGGGAAGTCTGGCTTCAGTAAACTAATCCTGAAAAGAATCTCACTCCCTGATAACCCTTGGAAGTATTATAGCTCTAGATATTAAAAAGAAGCATGAACAGAAAAGGATCTGCCAGTCTCATCCTACCTTTGATAGCATCAATCAATTAATGCATCACTTTCAAATACTTTAATACTTCAGGGTCTGCAGAGGAAACACACAGCCTGATCTTCACTCTTCAGTTGTTAACACTGAGGTTGCGAGGACACATTTCTGATAGATGAGGCAACTAAAAGAAGAAGGGGAGAATTTTTCATTTATTGAGACATACTAAGTGTTTATGTGTTAAATCCTTTGCAAAAATATTCTCATTTAACTGGGGGCAACATCAACTAATACTATGTTGATTGCTAAATTGTGTGAAGCAGCTTGCAAGTGCAGAAGAAATTCTGAGGCAAGACACCAAGAGAGACTGATGAAGATGTTTGCAAACTCTGTTAATAAATCAGCTTGGACTACGTGTTAAATACACATATTCTCAAGCCGCATCCTAAACCCACTGAATCTGAATCCCTAGGGGTGAGAGTCCTGGGAAGGGCTCTCAGGCAATACCTCTCACCGGAAAATTTTGGAAACCCTGGATTAGAAGACATCTTGAAGGAATGAAGTAAGTCAGAAAGAGAAAAACAAATATCGTATATTAATGCATATATGTGGAATCTAGAAAAATGGTATCGATGAACTTCTTTGTAAAGCAGAAATATAGACACAGACGTAGAGAACAAACGTACTGATACCAAGGGGGGAGGGTGCTTCCCCACTGCTCAGAAGACAGAGTGACAGCAATACACACAATTGGGATTGACATTTATACACTACTATGTATAAAATAGATAACTAATGAGAACAGACTGAAAAAAAATAAAATGGATGACCAACAACAACAGCAAAAATGAATAAAATAAAATACTACTTTTATGAAAAAAAAACGAAGACATCTTGAAGGGTCAGGAGGAGAGCGTTCTATTCTTCATATCTGAGAGTTTTCATTCACATGTCACAAAACAAAGCAAGGAGCGAACTGGATAGGAGCCAGCAGCAGGCTCTGTGCTAGTTTCTCTTGTTGCCCACCTGAGGGCCCAGAAGACCTCGACCTAGATTACACCCCCAAGAGATTTTTCTCCTTAAAAACCACTCAAGGAGGACTGGAGTTTGTGTCTTGATCCACTTGCTCCATACCTGAGTACAAGAATTGCCTGGTTTTTTTAAAAAAAAAAAAAGAAAAAAACCTCTTTGAGCTGAAGTCTCACGCACTGTGACGTCAGCAGAACCCCAAGACTGAATTATAGCTTTGCATTCAATCAAGAATCATGTATTATTCTCTATGTTATCCATCACTGCTTCCCCACTGCTCAGAAGACAGAGTGACAGCAATACACACAATGGACAAGCACCTGAGGTGCTTTAAACCTATCAATAATACACATTGCTCTCAAAAAGATTTTGCTCTGTGGAAAAAGCAGAATGGAACAGCTTTTCCAATGACCAGCAGAGGCTTTGAAATTGTTTCCCATTAAATGTGCAAATTCTGAAGCCACAGAATTCAGTCACCACCTTGTTCATGTCCTAGGGATTTGGTTTGGACTGAATCAAAAAAATATCTCTGTTCATATTAAATGCAAAATGATTATTGGATGTCCTGCTTCTCTCATTTAACTGCATACAAACACTAACATTCAATCTATGTGAAATTAATGAGTTGGTGGTGAGTCTGGTATATGTGTTTAATCAGAAAATTACATTGAGACTACTTGAAGGCATATTAATTGAAGTTTATCAAGAAGGCAGTAGGTATTCAGACACAGACACAAATGCAAAATATATCAGTAGCTGTGCCTGTAATTATCTATCACAGTTGCCTTGCACATTCTAGTGCCTTTAAATAAAAATGAAACATAGTACATGCTTGGACCATTTTAGACATTAAAAATGTTTGATATAGACATTTTATTTTTCCTATTAAACTGGATTGAATTACACAGTTATACACAGAGAATATGCCCTTGCAGTTGTATTGATGAATGCAGGCACTAGTAATTGGCAAATAGTACTTCCCCTGATATTATTAGCTACAAATTTCTGAGATTAGAATGAATATAAAGCATTCCTTTACCTAGCTTGATTCGTTGTGTGAATAATTAAAGAAAATAAGCTCTTGACACAATGGCCCCCATAAATGCTATCATAATAAGACATATTTACAAATCAAATGTAACGATGACCAGCTTGGTACCTTTAAACTTGTTTTCCCAGATTTAGCCCTAAGAAATGCAGCAGACTTTATTGATACTTGTGGTATCTTATTGTACTGCTAGATCCAATGGACCTATTAACTCACTGGATGGACAAATCCAGCTGGTCTGGCTTTCTCAAATATAGGGATTGGGATTCCTTTTTTAATTTCCTTTGCTGTGTGTTTACCATTTCCTTCTCTCTAGTGATCTAGATATCTTGCCTTCTTTCATCTTTGAGAATCCCTGCCTGTACCCACCTGTCATGAGGCCTGAAATAAGGAACTGAAAAATTAGGCAATTTCCAAATATTCAATATCTTTGTGGCGGCTCAATATCCAGAAGCTTCACTGCAGTTTTATGCATTCATTGGATGTTGGGCAGAGTGTGGACAAGGCCACGGTTCATTCAGTACCTCTGAGGTCAGCACCTTCCTATGATGCTGGACAAGAAATGAGCAGAGGGTGACTCTCAGCTCTCAGACAGACTGGCAGCATAGCCTGCCGCCAAGTGTTTACCCTTCCAGAGGAATTCTGCAGAGCTCTTGGCATCCATCATCTCGTTTAATCTGCACAACTACTCTGTGAGTTCGACATTATATCTTTGTTTAACAAATGAGGAAACTGAGGCATGGAGTGGTTATATAACTCGTTCAAGATTCAGATTATAGAAGACAACTAAAATGAGAAAGAGAAAAAAAATCACTTCGGCTAGAAATGACAGAGTTGGGATCTGAACCCAGGACTGCTGGCTTCCAAATACACTATTATTTTGAACTACCTTCTGTATGAATACTTATGTATATAAGTATATATATCTTCCTATAGCTTATACATTTTTAAAAAGATTTTTTTGATGTAGACCAATTTTTTAAAGTCTTTATTGAATTTGTTATAATATTGCTTCTGTTTTACGTTTTGGTTTTTTGGCCACGAGGCATGTGGGAATCCCAGCTCCCCAACCGCGGATCGAACCCACACCCCCTGCATTGGAAGGTGAAGTCTTAACCACTGGACCACCAGGGAAGTCCCTATAGCTTATACATTTAAAAATAATAATAAAATTGGTCATCAGTCCGTTGGTAGCCTAATTTTTTAATCCTTTTCTCAGAGGAGAATCTGAAGGTCTGGGGGAAAATCAGAAGGTATTTTATTTATTTATGTCAGAGACCTAGACAGTGGAATCTCATGCCTTTTCCTTAACATCCAAGTTTTCACCCTTTTTGTGTATATGTTATCACATACATTTTGTTTATTAAATTTTATTTGTTTGCACAAGTTTCCTTACAAGAAATGTAAGTCTTGCCTAGAAGTCTTCCATAGTGGTTATGAGCACCAACTCTCAAGCCAGGCTACTTAATTCAAAAACAAACTCCTCCATTTATTATTCAACCATGGGCAAGTTGCTTATGCTCTGTAGGTCTCCGTATCTTCATCTGTAAAATGGGGATGATGATGGTGGTAGCTATCTGTGGATAAAATGAGATAACACATAGACAGTGCCTGGCACTAGTAAGAACCAGAAAGCCTTAGCTACTGTTACCAGTATAAGAAGCATCGGTCTTTAACTCAAGACTACAATAAGAAGGCTCACTGACTATGGGGACCCCATTCTGTTTTCTTTTGCCTGTTAACTGGGAGGATAATTAGGATTCTTTAATCCAGAGGCAGAACAAGGTCATCTCCCAAAATTAGGCCAAATAATGGAGTCCCACTGAATTGGAAGCAGACAGGTCGTCTCACTTCTACCTTCAGCCCTGCTCTTAGCTGTATGACTTTGGGCAAGTCACATTAAGCCTTCGGTTTCCCCTTGTCTCAGACATGGGGAAATCAACCTGCCCCTGAGGTTCCTGCCAGGGTTAACCTTCTGGGAAGTACCCAGGCAATCATGAGTGAGTGCTCACTTCCAAGAGGTTGTAATTTCCTTGCTTCCCCTGACCATCACAATCTAGCCCAGGAAGACAGGAGCCCAGGCCATTGCTGAACTTTGCACTTGAATGCATAGGGCAGCTGCTAACACCCCTGGCTGCACCCCACACCTCCTTAATCTGAAATCCCCATTAGCTCCAACTGCAGGCCATCTATTACCTCACGCCCATAATGGGAGTTAATTTCTGTTGGGATCAGATGGTCTTCCCCCTGGAAATTTTTATTCATATTTCTTTCCTGTTTTGTGATTCTCAATCGGAGTTTTCTAATAACAGATCATTTCTTTTTGTCTAACTTTAATCTGGTCCTGCTTGACAAGCCCCATCCTTTTCATTGAAGGGTAAGACCACTTAAAGGAAGGCCAATAAGCCCTTGCGCTGCTCGGCCGGCTGGGGTGATTTGTCACCCGGTGCAGTGGTGGTCACACCAATGGATTTATCTCAAGGTAAATGGAGATGCTGAGACCCGGGACCTGGAGCTTTGATTAAGGTGCCCTTTTTGTAGTGTTGATAGATGTTGCTTGTGTTTATCTATTTGAAATGCCACTAAATCTGTGAATACAATGGAAAAAGAGAGTACTTTGCTGCTGAAAACATATTAGTGATTTATGTTTCCGTAAGAAGCACAATAAAGAGACAGAGGCTATTAAGAGCAGCTATTTTCATGAGAAATAGTTCTGCTTTAAAACATTATTAACCCCACCTTGATAAAGACTTACATGCATGCATAATCATGTTTACTTACCCGTTTAGTTTGGTGTGACATGCATTTGAAGCACACATTCTCCAAATATTAATAAGTTAGCAGAATATTTACAGCAAAAGACACCTCTCCCAGGACTGTTCTGCATGTAAATTTCCTTCTCTCACGATAGGGACACATAATAAACTTATCTAGAAAGATTTGGAGTTTATATGGACTTCATATTGTTCAAAGCACTCTCAAATCCTACTCACCATCATTTGCTGTATCTCCAACCACCCCCCGCCCCCTTTGCATTGTAGTAGAAATAACCAGTAGGGTGACACATAAAGATTATAATGCATGGATATAACTTATAACATGAATCAATGTCATCAAGACGCACCCATTTAAATGAATAGGGTCAGATGAGAGTGCTGTATCACCCTGACTTGTGTGACAGTTACAAATGCATCACCTCGTATGCATAATAGGAGTGTACAAACCAGAAGAGATTTGTAAACTTGGTTCATTTCAAGCAGAACTGACCCACAGGAATGGAAACAAGAGAAAAGGCAACCGGGCTGGATCTGTCGGGAAATAAGTGATTCTGTGTTTTGTGGTTTCCTAAAACCCTAACGAGGATTTCGTGTTAGGGTTTTAGGAAACCCTCCGCTCCAGCTCCACTGGGGGAACCGAGAGCCCATTAGATCAGTCTATTTACCACGTTCGCTTTTAAAGGTTGCAGTGTTTGCACGGGGTAGACGGCGAGGATAATAACGGGGTGGGAGGAAGGGGACAACTTGCGTGGAGGGGTTTGAGGTGTGCAATTCTTAGCAAGTCTGCGGAGGGGGGTAAAAACCCCAAGCGAGTTGGGCCTGGCAGAGTTAACAGTGTTCAGGGTGCATTTAAGGGTTTGGAAGGTTCTGTGTTGAGTGCTCTGATTTATTGATACTTCCGGGGATTTCTCCGCAGCAGGGTGAACAGGGCGGGGGGCTGTTCGCGCCCCGAGAGCAGCCAGCGGCTGGCGGGTCCGGGGTTGGCATCGCGCGCCGGGTGTCAGCGCAGCACGGAGCGGAGGCCACACCTGCACCTCATTTGCTTGCGAGCAGCGCCATGACCCGCCTGCTGATGGGGCGCCTTCGCTTTCATCCTCGGGATTATGACAAGTTATTAATTGCCACCATTAGCCGCAGCAGCCTGCCCGAGATCTCTGCTGCTCTCTGGAGGTGAGAAACTGCGCGTCTGGATGCGGAGGGAAGAGGCGCCGAGCAGCGCGGGGCAAATATAGCAACAATCTGCCCAAAAGGGATTATGAGACGGTGAATAATTTATTAGAAAACATTTTTCTTTGTCCTTCCCACAGACCTACAAATCCTCCCCAAGCGCTCTTTACCGGCCTTGCAGATAATGTGCTTACACATCTCAGAGCCTGCTAAATAGTCTGAAGAGGCCATCGGGCTCACCCTCCACTCCGTGGCTGCCAGGACCGCGCAGACCCAGCGCGCGGCCTCGGGTAACTAGACTCGATGGCAGAGGCCCATAGGAAAAACCATAGGATGGCTGCCCTGCCTCCTTCCCGGCTCCTGCTTCCCACAAAGAACAGGCACATACACTACCAGACGTAGGGTGTATAGCTAGTGGGAAGCAGCCACATGGCACAGGGAGATCAGCTCGGTGCTTTGTGACCACCTAGAGGGGTGGGATAGGGAGGGTGGGAGGGAGGGAGATGCAAGAAGGAGGGGATATAGGGACATATGTATACGTATAGCTGATTCACTTTGTTATAAAGCAGAAACTAACACACCATTGTAAAGCAATTATACTCCAATAAAGATGTTAAAAAAAAAAAAAAGAACAGGCATACCTGCTCACATGCTTTATATTTGCACATAACCCACAGTTTCATTCCTTGTCACGTGTATTTATTGAGGTTCTACTTCGATAGGGAGTTACTCTGTCCCTGGAAACTTCTGGACAAAGCTAAGGCCACACGGTCTCCACAGCCAACCATGCATTCGACAGACAGAACTGTAAGCCATTCTACTAGAGATACAAAGAGGAGAGATTCGGGCCTTGCCCTCAAAGAGACCGTAGCCTGTGTTCACATGAGTGATGTTACTGCAGGCTGAAATACTGGGGGCTCTCTATTGCTGAGATCTTTGTGAGTAGGAGAAATCATCCTATCTCCTCAAAGGTTTGGGAATAACACAGTTTGAGATCCAGCCAAGCATATCTGGCATGAGTGTCTTCTAAGTCAAGGCTTCAATGATGCCAAAATCTTTTCCTCTTTAAAGTCTGAAATCTCTTAAAATGATGCTCTTTGACCTGCCTTTCCAGGGCCTTGGTGGCTTAATTCAGTCATTCAGCAAAACTTTAGTAAATGCTCTCTATGTGCCATGCTTCACTCTGGGCTCTGGGGATACAGTGGTAAATAGGTGTGTACCCTGCCATCCTGGAGGACTGCTCAGATTCTGAAGAGACAGCCTCAAGCCTGCAGGTGCCAGATGGGCATCTTAGCTGAGACTGAATCAAGCAAAGATGAGACAACAAAACTGGCTGCCTCCATTGTATGTGTTTGAATGTGCTTTAATGACAAGCATGACGGGTGTTCCAATCCTCCTGAATTACTGACTGCCCTAGTCTCGTGGGTAAACTGCATATCAAACGTAGGGGTACACACACGCTCACAGTAGAAGGCTAACATTAAAAAGGCAGATAATTCAGAAGACACATTCATCCATGTATTTATTTGACCAACACATTCTGAGCACTTACATGAATCAGGCCCTATAGCCAGTGCCAGGCACCTCCCACTTCCTAGTCCCTGCTCTGTAGGGGCTCACAGACCAGTGTGTGAGGTAGTCTACTGTGTAAAAAATTATAATTATATGTGATCAGTACACTAACCAAGGGAGGTATCAGGTGGTCCAGAAGAAGAGAAGAGGAAATAACTAGTTAGGCTTGGGAAGGTACAGGAGGGTATGTAGCTCAGGAAGGGTTTCCTCAGAGCAGCAATATTCTAGTTGGGTCTTGAAGGATGAATGGGCCTCACAACTGAAGAAAGGGTGCAAGAGAGTGGAAAATGGGGAGAGGAAGATGGGAAAAAGTGGCATGCGCTCCGGGGATGGGCACTAAAGGGAGACTATTGGTTAGCTGGAATCATTCATTCATTCATCCATCCACTCATTCAAGAAACATTGAAGCCTACCATGCTGTTATAAATTGAATGTTTGTGTCCCCCAAAAATTCATATATTGAAGGCCTAACCCCTGTGCAGCTGTATTTGGAGTAAGGAAGTAATTAAGGTTAAATGAGGTCATAAGGATGGGTCTCGATCGGATGCGATTAGTATCCTTCTAAGAAGAGACACCAGAGAGTTCTCTCTGTCCCTCTCTCTCCTCCATGTGCATGGATCCAGGAAAGGACATTGGAAGACAGAATGAGAAGACAGCCATCTGCAAACCAGGAAGAGAGCTCTCACCAGAAACCAACCATGCCAGCACCTTAACCTTACTTCTAGCCTCCAGAACTGTGAGAAAATTAATTTCTGTTGTTTAAGTTACCCAGTCTATGGTATTTTGTTATTGCAGCCCAAGGTGACTAATGCATGTGCTGTTAACACTGTACTGAACACTAAGTAATCAAAGATAAATAAGACCCATCACTGCCCTCAAAAGCTCAGGGCTATGTGGGAGAGACTGACCGATAGACAAACAGTGGGCAAAGGAAATAAATATTATGGTGGATTACAGGATTACCTGCTTGAAATAATCAAGATCTATTTTATTAAGTGAACAATTTTATCTGTTCTTGGTTAAGCATATTTGAGTATGATTGAAGGATTTTATTTTAGAGTCATTAATGCTATTTACCAATATTTCAATTTCTTCTCATTCTAAGCAAATTCCCCACTCACTTGAAGTTAACTGGGTCTACATGATTTGCCTTAAAAAATGAATTGTGAGCAAAAGTGACAGGTGTCACTTGCAGGCAGGAACCTGTAAGAGCTAGTGAGTGATTTGCCAAGTTTTCTTCTCCTACATAGATAGCAACCATCAACATTCCAGGTGTGGGAGGCTTCATCAGCCCAGGTCTTTGTGTGAGACAATCAGGAGCAGAAGGGCTGCTAAGAACAGGCAGCAGGGGTAAGAAATGAACCTTTATTGTTTTAAGCCACTGAATTTGGAGTTTATTCATTATTGTGGCACAATCTAGCCTAACATGACTAAAATAAGGAAGAAGAAGAGGTACTCACATTCTGACCCTGGTAGACATTCTGGGGTATTGATTTTGCCACTTGCAGGCCTAAGAGTAAACTATTGTAAGGGGGTGAAGAGATGGGACTTCTAGTTTCTGCTCTGCATGGTTGTCACATTTATCTACCATCAGGTTATAAAATAAATACATTAATGGATTTCCTCACAAGCAATAAGAAGTTGAGATTTTACTTGCTCATCTTCCCTTTCAGTGTTACATCCTTCATCTGCCATATAAGATATGTTGTGAAGCAACAAAGAAGCCCCTGTGTGAAGCTACATATTTTAGAGACTCAAACTGCAAAAGGGTATGGTTTTCTAGTCTTCCAGAGGACTTTGCTCTTTCATGTCCTGATTGTGGGCCCAAGAGCAGAAGGTTCTGGAAACAAGTGTCTGGTTTTAAGTCCTAGCCCTATCACCTACTAGCTATGTGGTCTTGGACAAATTACTTAATCTCTTTAAGCAGCAGTTTCCTCACCTGTAAAATGTGAATAATAATAGTACTTACCTCCTGGGGATGTTTTGTGAATTTAATGAGGTAATGCACATACAGCTCAATAAATAGTCATCATTATTATTCTTGGTGTTATCATTGTTTTTCACCATCGGGACAGGCTTAAAACCAAATGTCAAAAGTCCTTATCATAAAGCCAGGACTATTCTTAGAGAGTTTACTTAAGGATCAGCTGGGAGGCCAGCATTTGGAATAAAAGATCTTCCAGCTCGTGCCCAAGGTTTGTGATCCTCCAGGAACACAGAGCTTCTTATGGGAGATTAAAGCATCTCCTCACCAAGCTTCTACTCTGATGGGAGTCCTGCCAAGAGAGGACCCAAGTTACAGCTGGTGTGGATGCAAGCATGCTGCTTTCACAGGTCCTGGGAACTAGCTTTCTTGTATGGCTTCTCTTTTGGATATTTAGCAACTCACTTTGAAGAAAGATTATCTCTTTTTTGAAAGTAACCTGACCACCTGTCAAAATTGGATTTGTGAGAGGAATTGAGAGGCTAACCCTTGGCAGTCTAGTCAGGCTCTCATTTGGGTAATTACACTGGCAGTGGCTGCTTTATTCAACATGAACTTGGCTTTCAGTCCTAGCCATCTTCTGAGCCTCTGAGATGCAACTGAAAGAACTTCTGGGAGCTGCCCAAGACAACCGAGAAGTAGGAAGGGTGATTGACGTAGAAGCACTGTGATTGATGACCACTTGCAATTACGGAAATGATTTTCTATTTGAGGAAAAGTGGCAACCAAGAAAAGAGAACTATAAAGGGTACTAAACATTCTGCTCTAATTCCCTTCTGTCACTATTAGAGGCCATTCTTTAACACTGAGCTTTTAAAAACTAATTTGTTTGATGAACTTCTAATGGTGTTTACCAGATGCTGGGCCAAGTGCTGTGATACAATTCATAAGGCCTTGACTTTCTCTATAAGGAGCTCCTAGTCATGTAATCCAACAATCCATTCATTCAACACATTGACTGACACCCATTATGTGGCAGGCACTGTGTTGTACTGGGTATACATTGGTGAACAAAACAGAAAGCTCCCTGCCTTCATAGAGCTTAGAGTTTAGAGGCAACCTTTGAAAAGGAAGGCACAAAAAAGTATACGATAATGAATTGTTTTCATGTCAGCACAGGAAAATAATGGAGACCACCACCAAGGACATGTGGTGGGCATCAGGGAGCAAAAGAGAAACAAATAAATCCTGACAGTGCTCTGGGAAAGGTACACGTACCAAAGGCTTTCAGAGCAGGAATGCCAGGGTGCTTGTCCACCCTGACTGCAGGCCAGACTGCCCAAGGGGTGATGTGCATACAGGAACCCAGGTGCACAGGAATGATACAAACCAACACACATACATTACAGAAGTATTTTCTCAGAATACAAACCATTAGGGATCTAAGACCCTGGCTTAGAGAAAATTCCATTTTATGGTGTTTCTGTAACTGGATAGGTACACAAACGCCATTTTAAAGATCACTTATTCTACAAATATGAAACTGGGTACAGCATGATACTTATCACTGAAGCAAGCAATTAACACATCTTGCCCTCCTCCTGCAAGCTCTTTCTGATTGCACCACACCAAGCCCTCTACACTCCTGTGAGTCTTCTGTGATTCTTCTCTACATCCCATAACCCCCTAGGTGTGCATTTTGTATACTTTTATATCACTGATTTATTGGGTTTTTCTCATCTTCTAGCCTGTGAACATCTTGAAGTCAGACACTGTCTTGATTACTTCTATATGCCCCTGGCCTAGCTTCTTAGTTTGGATTTCCCCAGCAGGAGCCTCTCAGACAAGCATTCAAGTACAAGTAGTTTACTTGGGAAATGGTCCCAGAGAACACTTGGAGGGTATTGGGGAGGGGAAACAGCAGAGGGAAAGAAGCTAATAAGAAGGGTGTTATCAAGCAAGATACCAATCCCTCTGGAGAACTTCGGGGACAGTGTAGAATATGTCCCAGTGTTGTCCCACTAAGGGGTGGGGAAGCTGGGGCATTTATCCACCAACTTCCCATCTGTTGTTGGTTGAGGGCTGCTCCTGGGGGCATGAGCTCTCCAGCATTTCTGGCTTGGTCTTCTCCCGACCAAACATGCTACTGGGACCTTAAAAAGCCCTCAGACAGAGTCCTAGGTGCTTGCTATAAGCAACCTTCAGAACATGGAGGTGAGTGCCAAGGGATATGAGTGGGGTGCCAACAGCATCTACTGGACTTGCTCAGTGCCTGGCACCCAGGGGCTGCTCGGTAGGCTTTGGTGGCTCAACATAACGAAACAGCCAAGCAGCACACATGGTTAAGGAATACAATTCAGTATGGGCCCCACGTGCAAAGCTCCTGTTATTGACATGGCATCAAGCAAGCAGTGAAGTGTTAGATCTAGAGGCAGCCTCAGTACCTTTTTGGGGGATGTTTTTTTCTGCAGCAATCATGAACACGATAGCCGGGAAGAGCCGTGTTATTTTAACCCCTCCTTTCTACTTTGCCCAGTTCCCATGTAAAAAATCTCCTGTTAGTGCAGTGATTCCATCTGTGTTTTCTCACCTGCAGGTGTTGGGGGCTCAATTACCAGAGCTTGCTAATATGTTGTTACTTTCTGAAAGGATGTGAATTAAAGCAGATGTTACTTATAAGTGATATTTAGTAGCAATGCTTCTAACTAGTTTGTTAACCTACACACTCACAGTCACATGCGGCCTCTTCATTGATCTTTCAGAGAGAGGACCCCTGCCTCTCTGAAACTTCCTTATATTTCTGGAAGTCCCTCTGGTTGCCCTTCCTGCTTAAAAGCGACACAGGGAGAGACCTTCAAGATGGCGGAGGAATAAGACGTGGAGATCACTTTCCTCCCCACAAATACATCAGAAATATATCTACATGTGGAACAACTCCTACAGAACACCCACTGAACGCTGGCAGAAGACCTCAGACCTCCCAAAAGGCAAGAAACTCCCCACGTACCTGGGTAGGGCAAAAGAAAAAAGAAAAAACAGAGACAAAAGAATAGGGACCTGCACCACTGGGAAGGAGCTGTGAAGGAGGAAAGGCTTCCAAACACTAGAAGCCCCTTCACGGGCGGAGACTGCGGGTGGCGGAGCGGGGAAGCTTCAGAGCCACGGAGGAGAGCGCAGCCACAGGGGTGCGGAGGGCAAAGCGGAGAGATTCCCGCAGAGGATCGGTGCCGACTGGCACTCACCAGCTCGAGAGGCTTGTTTGCTCACCTGCCGGGGCGGGCGGGGGCTGGGAGCTGAGGCTCGGGCTTCGGTTGGATCGCAGGGAGAGGACTGGGGTTGGCGGCGTGAACACAGCCTGAAGGGGCTAGTGCACCACAGCTAGCCGGGAGGGAGTCCGGGAGAAGTCTGGAGCTGCCGAAGAGGCAAGAGACTTTTTCTTGCCTCTTTTTTTTCTGGGGCGCGAGGAGAGGGGATTAAGCGCGCCGCTTAAAGGAGCTCCAGAGACGGGCGCGAGACGCGGCTATCAGCGTGGACCCCAGAGACGGGCATGAGACGCTAAGGCTGCTGCTGCTGCCACCAAGAAGCCTGTGTGCGAGCACAGGTCACTCTCCACACGTCCCCTCCCGGGAGCCTGTGCAGCCCACCATTGCCAGGGTCCCGGGATCCAGGGACAACTTACCCGGGAGAACACACGGCGCACCTCAGGCTGGTGCAACGTCACGCCGGCCTCTGCCGCCGCAGGCTCGCCCCACCTCCGTACCCCTCCCTCTCCCCACGGCCTGAGTGAGCCAGAGCCCCCAGCCAGAGCCAGAGCTCCTTTATCCCTGTCCTGTCTGAGCGAAGAACAGACGCCCTCAGGCGACCTACACGCAGAGGCGGGGCCAAGTCAAAAGCTGAACCCCGGAAGCTGAGCAAACAAACAAGAGAAAGGGAAATCTCTCCCAGCAGCCTCAGGAGCAGCGGATTAAATCTCCACAATCAATTTGATGTACCTGCATCTGTAGAATACCTGAATAGACAATGAATCATCCCAGAATGGAGGTGGTGGACTTTGGGAGCAGCAATGTACATATATTTTTCATTTTTCTCTTTTTGTGATTGTGTATGTGTATGCTTCTTTGTGTGATTTTGTCTGTATAGCTTTACTTTTACCATTTGTCCTAGGGTTCCGGCTGTCCATTTTTCTCTGTTTGCTTTTACATAGTTTTAAGCACTTGTCATCATTGGTGGATTTGTTTTTTGGTTTGGTTGCTCTCTTCTTTCTTTTTTTTGTTCCTTTTTCATTACTTTTTAATTTTTAAATATTTTTAATAATTATTTTTATTTTATTCTTTTATCTTTTTTAAATTACATTTTTATTTTTTATTTTAACAATATATTTAAAATTATTTTATTTTAATAACTATTTATTTTATTATTTATTTTCTTTCTTTTATTTTTTCTTTTCTCCCTTTTCTTCTGAGCCATGTAGCTGACAGGGTTTTGGTGCTCCAACCAGGTGTCAGGCCTGTGCCCCTGAGGTGGGAGAGCCTAGTTCGGACATTGGTCCACCAGAGGCCTCCCGGCTCCACATAATATCAAACAGCAAAAGCTCTCCCACGGATCTCCATCTCAATGCTAAGACCCAGCTCCACTCAACGACCAGTAAGCTGCAGTGCTGACACCCTATTCCAAACAACTAGCAAGACAGGAACACAACCCCACCCATTAGCAGAGAGGCTGCCTAAAATCATAAGGTCACAGACACTCCAAAACACACCACCAGATGAAGTCTTGTCAGAATAATGATAGTAAAGATGATCCAAAATCTTGGAAATAGGATGGAGAAAATACAAGAAACGTTTAACAAGGACCAAGAACTAAAGAGCAAACAAACAATGATGAACAACACAATAAATGAAGTCAAAAATTCTCTAGAAGGAACCAACAGCAGAATAACTGAGGGAGAAGAACGGATAAGTGACCTGGAAGATAAGATAGTGGAAATAACTACTGCAGAGCAGGATAAAGAAAAAAGAATGAAAAGAATTGAGGACTGTCTCAGAGACCTCTGGGACACCATTAAACACATCAACATTCCAATTACAGGGGTCCCACAGGGAGAAGAGAAAAAGAAAGAGACTGAGAAAATATTTGAAGAGATTATAGTTGAAAACTCCCCTAATATGGGAAAAGAAAGAGTTAAGCTTTAAATGATACATTAAACAAGATGGACTTAATTGATATTTATAGGATATTCCATCCAAAAACAACAGAATACACTTTCTTCTCAAGTGCTCATGGAACATTCTCCAGGATAGATCATATTTGGGTCACTAATCAAGCCTTGGTAAATTTAAGGAAATTGAAATCGTATCAAGTATGTTTTCCGACCACAATGCTATGAGACTAGGTATCAATTAGAGGAAAAAATCTGTAAAAAATAAAAACAAATGGAGGCTAAACAATACACTAGTTAATAACCAAGAGATCATGGAAGAAATCAAAGAGGAAATCAAA
>NC_041217.1:130651059-130652243 GCF_002837175.3 Physeter macrocephalus | reverse complement strand
CAAAAGCAGTTCTAAGAGGGAAGTTATAGCAATACAATCCTACCTCAAGAAGCAAGAAACATCTCAAATAAACAACCTAACCTTACACCTAAAGCAATTAGAGAAAGAAGAACCAAAAAACCCAAAAGTTAGCAGAAGAAGGAAAGAAATCATAAAGATCAGATCAGAAATAAATGAAAAAGAAAAGAAGGAAACAATAGCAAAGGTCAATAAAACTAAGAGCTGGTTCATTGAGAAGATAAACAAAATTGATAAACCATTAGCCATACTCATCAAGAAAAAAAGGGAGAAGACTCAGATCAGTAGAATTAGAAATGAAAAAAGAGAAGTAACACCTGACACTGCAGAAATACAAAGGATCATGTGAGATTACTATAAAAAACTATATACCAATAAAATGGACAACCTGGAAGAAATGGACAAATTCTTAGAAAAGCACAACATTTCGAGACTGAACCATGAAGAAATAGAAAATATGAACAGACCATCACAAGTACTGAAATTGAAACTGTGATTAAAAACCTTCCAACAAACAAAAGCCCAGGACCAGATGGCTTCACAGGCGACTGCTATCAAACATTTAGAGAAGAGCTAACACCTATCCTTCTCAAACTCTTCCAAAATATAGCAGAGGGAGGAACACTCCCAAACTCATTCTACGAGGCCACCATCACCCTGATACGAAAACCAGAGAAAGATGTCACAAAGAAAGAAAACTACAGGCCAATATCACTGATGAATATAGATACAAAAATCCTCAACAAAATACTAGCAAATAGAATCCAACAGCACATTAAAAGGATCACACACCATGATCAAGTGGGGTTTATCCCAGGAATGCAAGAATTCTTCAATAATGCAAATCAATCAATGTGATACACCATATTCACAAATTGAAAGATAAAAAAATATGATCATCTCAATAGATGCAGAAAAATCTTTTGACAAAATTCAACCCCCATTTATGATTTAAAAAAACCCTCCAGAAAGTATGCTAAGAGGGAACTTACCCCAACATAATAAAGGCCATATATGACAAACCCACAGCCAACATCATTCTCAATGGTGAAAAACGGAAACCATTTCCACTAATATCAGGAACAAGACAAGGTTGCCCACTCTCACCACTATTATTCAACATAGTTTTGGAAGTTTTAGCCAGAACAATCAGAGAAAAAAAAGAA
>NC_041217.1:130649974-130650675 GCF_002837175.3 Physeter macrocephalus | reverse complement strand
GGTAAAGTAGCAGGATACAAAATTAATACACAGAAACCTGTTGCATTTCTATACACTAACAATGAAAGATGAGAAAGAGAAATTATGGAAACAATCCCATTTACCATCACACAACAAAAGAATAAAATACCTAGGGATAAACGTACCTAAGGAGACAAAAGACCTGTATGCAGAAAACTATAAGACACTGATAAAAGAATTTAAAGATGATACAAAGAGATGGAGATATACCATGTTCTTGGATTGGAAGAATCAACATTGTGAAAATGACTATACTACTCAAAGAAATCTACAGATTCAATGCAATCCCTATCTAACTACCAAGGGCATTCTTCACAGAACTAGAACCAAAAATTTCACAATTTGTATAGAAACACAAAAGACCCCGAATAGAAAGAAAAACGGGCTGGAGGAATCAGGTTCCCTGACTTCAGACTATACTACAAAGCTACAGTAATCAAGATAGTATAGTACTGGCACAAAAATAGAAATATAGATCAATGGAACAGGATAGGAAGCCCAGAGATAAACCCACGCACCTATGGTTACCTTATTTTTGATAAAGGAGGCAAGAATATACAATGGAGAAAAGACAGCCTCTTCAATAAGTGGTGCTGGGAAAACTGGAGAGCTACATGTAAAAGAATGAAATTAGAACACTCCCTAACACCGTATACAAAAATAAACTCAAAATGGATTAA
>NC_041217.1:130649295-130649432 GCF_002837175.3 Physeter macrocephalus | reverse complement strand
CTCAGCCATAAAAAGAAACGAAATTGGGTTATTTGTAGTGAGGTGGATGGACGTAGAGTCTGTCTACAGAGTGAAGTAAGTCAGAAAAAGAAAAGCAAATACTGTATGCTAACACTTATATATGGAATCAAAAAAAA
>NC_041217.1:130543277-130648969 GCF_002837175.3 Physeter macrocephalus | reverse complement strand
AGCACAGGGAGATCAGCTTGGTGCTTTGTGACCACCTAGAGGGGTGGGATAGGGAGGGTGGGAGGGAGACGCAAGAGGGAGGGGATATGGAGATATATGTATATGTATAGCTGATTCACCTTTGTTATAAATCAGAAACTAACACACTATTGTAAAGCAATTATACTCTAATAAACATGTTTAAAAATAATAAAAAAATAATAAAAGTGACACTGATGATACTAGTCCATGACTTTTTCAGCATCAGAGCTTCTTGTAGCAGAGTTTACATGAAAAACCCCATTCAAGGCCTAAACCAATAAAAAATTCATATATCCTGTAATTTCAAGAGATATGACTCCAGGAAAATAACACAGTAATTCCCACATGTTCCAATATATTCATTCCTGGGACTAACCTTGGGTCAGTATAGTGTAGGGGATAAGAGTAAGGTTTCTGGCGCCAGACTGCCTAGGTTCTGCACCTTCATTTCTAATCTGTAAAATGGGGATAATACCACCCATCTCACAGGGTGGTAGTAAGGATTAAAGGAGTTAATACATGTAAACATCTTAGAATAATGCCTAGCTCTTTGAATAGTTCCCAGCATTATACTAGACACTGAGTGACCATGGAATGATTCATTCATTCATTCATTCATTCAGCAAATATTTATTGAGTGCCAACTCTGTGCTAGTTGTTGTGCCATGTGTGAGAATACCACAGGGAACAAAATAAAGCTGGTCCCAGCCCTTACAGAGTTTACACATATAGCTGAGAGCAAAGATGGTCATTATGGACAAGAACCCCAGCTGACAAGTAAGGATCAGGAGAGGCTTCCTGGGAATGAGATGCTAGGACCTGGGGACTGGTAGTAGCCAGGCAAAGAGTGTTCCAGGCGGGGGTTGGCATGTGCCAAGATGGCAAACAGAGACAGAGTGGTTCACAGCAGCTGTGATACAGAGGGGAGGGACGGTGACAGGGAGGTTGGGGAGGAAGGCAAGGAGGTAGGTCATGAAGGGCCTGTTTGCACTGTTAAGTGCTGCTTGCTATCTTTGGAACAAATGGGTGAGAGAGAGGGAGGAAACACACCAAGTTCACCAGGCTTGCCACTTCGCTCACATGGCCTTACATTGTAAGATTTTGCTGTGTAAAGTGCACACATATTTTCACCCCATCACATTGTGAGTTCCTTGAGGATAGTTCCTTGGGTCTTAGAGTTCTTTGAATCCTCCCTAGCCACTGCCAACCTTCTTGGTAATTTGGCCTCCAACTAGCCATCTCTTAGCACCTCTTACATAATCTCAATTCCAATGTTATTCTCTTTGGTCTGAGGAGCAGGTCTCCATCACCCACCGAGGATCCCAACACCCTGCCTTGCTCTTATCGGGTCTTCCCACCACCTTGGACTGGACTCTTCCCTCCACCCCCTGCCCTGAGATTACAACCAAAGCTTCCCAATGCTCTTTGTTTACCTGGGACACCTTCTAATTTCTCATCATCATTCCCTGCAGCAGTTTTATCACTTACCAGACCCTCCCTTCCACCCCAATGTGAATAGCTTGTTTAGACCAACCGTTGTAATTTTTTACCCTCTAGATACAGTGCAGTGAACAGCAATGGCGTTGGAGTCACACACATCTGAGCCTGAGTCCCACTTCCTAGCTGTGAGGTCTTAAGCAACTTACTTAATCTTGCTGGGCTTCATTTCTCTCATCTGTAAAATGGGACTAATAATACTTACCTGCAGGGTTGTTTGAGGATTAAATAATGGTTATATAACTAAGATGCTCATTAAATGTTGGTACCTCTGTCCCTGACAATAGCGACAGCGTGTATAATTTCCAAGGCTTAAGCACTGCATGTCTACATATTCTTTTGTGGTAACCGATTCAGTTCCCAGAAATCTTGTATTGGGTTGTAAATGAAATAGTCAATTAGGGTAAATGCAAGATAATTTCTTGGCACGAAGAGCTCTCTTTTCAAGATTTATCCTGTAAATTTAAGTCATTCTCATTCTCAGCTGCTAGGACATTTTTCAAAGTTACCTATACATGGTAACTCCAGACCTAAAAGACATATCAGCAGTGATCAGTGAAAGAGAGCAAGCGATTCTGAAGTTGTTTTTCTCCAGAGCAAACATGTGTACGGCATCCAGAACAATGAGATCCTGATTGCCGGGCCAAACTTCCAACAAGATCCTGATGAGTTATAAACCCCTGGAGCTCTGCTGGAGCCACTGATGGAAACAGCAGTAGCATCCAAGCCCTTGGATGGAGTCACAGCCTTATATTTAGTCTGAGTGTATGGTTCACTATCATGGGCCCGGGCGTGTGCAGATGAGAGAAAAGGAGTGAGGGACAAGGAAACAAATTGAAACGCGTACACTGAGAAAGGAAGTGAGATGAAAACCACTTACAACTCACGAATATAATTATAAGATCTTAACCGCCGAAGTTTGGGAAAGCCAAACTGATCTCAAGGGGACTTAACGAATATAAGTACTGACCACGGGGCCAACCTTGGGAACTGGGAAGGGCATCGTGTCAGTCTTTTCTTTCTGCCCCTTTTGCAACTCTCTCTCTCCCTCTCTCTCTCATTTCTGTGTTCTCACTACCAGGGCGCCTAAGAGTGAGGACGGGAAGGAAAGCATGGAAGAAGAGGAGGAGAGAGGGGGTGACCAGCTCAGGGAGCACTGACCACTACGATGACAGCCCAGCGCTCTGCCAGCCGCTTCCTGTTCCTTAGCTCAGTGTCAGGAGCATGGGCATTGGCAGCAGACAGACCTGCTTCAGAGTCCACCCTGGTCCGACCCAGGCAAGTGGTCTCGGTTCTTTATATGTAAAATACCATCGAAGTGACTGGGAGCGTGAAATAAGATAATGTGTATGAAGCCCTTAGCGTACAAATGAAATGCTCACTAGTCTCTTAATATTATTTCACTTTCCTCCATAACAGAGGGAAATGGGGCTCTTATCCCCACTTTGTGGATGAAGGCACTGGCAAGTGGCAACACCGAGGGGACAGTGAGGTCCGCGAAGGTGAAGGCCATGCCAGCTGTGGTCACTGCTGCACCAAGCGCATAGGCAGTTAGGCCCATGGAAGGCATGACTACATATCTGTAGTTGAGGAGGAATTCAATTTCAATGGCTGATCCAAGGCCAGTGTCCTCTCCAGTGCCAACTTCCTGTCCCCAAACAATCTTGGTTTGTCTTTGTCTTTGGGGACAGCTGTCGAAAAGCACAGGCTTGAGAGCCAAACAGCCCAGGGTTCAAGTCCCAAGTTACAGACCTGCTTTGTGAGCCAACTATTGATACATTTCTTTTACTCTTCATGTCCCACTCTCACAATAGAGTCCTTTGGTCTTTTTTTTTTTTTTTTGACATCCCAGCATATCTCAAAGGGAACTGAGGAAAAAGGGTTATTTGCGGGCCAGAGCCTCAAAGAAAAATCCCATCCCTGGAGGCAGTATACTGGTGACAGAAAAGAAAAACATCAGGGACAGAGTTAGGATGGTGTGCCTGGGGTTTGTTTTATTAGATGGGAACAAAAATAACAAAATGAAAGAGTTTTGAGAGGGAGGGAGCTAATAATTACTGAGCAATGATTGTACACTCAACTGTGCTTGGTGTTTTTACATGTGGTCTCTCATTTTATCCTCTTCAAATTATGGAAGAAAAATTCCCATTTTACAGATAAGGAAGCCGAGGGTCAGAAACGTTAAGCACCTTGGTCAGTTTAACCTGTCTTGTTAAATGGCAAAACAAGGCTTGTTTCCAGGTTGGTTTGGCTCCAATGCCCATGTTTTTTCCACAAGTACAGTCTGTCTCTCTTTAAGGTAGAAGAAAAATAGATTTGTCAGGCTTTTAAGTTTACCAAAAAGTTTCATCTTCTCCCCAGTGTCCACTGGGCAGTGACTTCTCTATGTTTGGAAGAACACTCATGTCTATGTTCTGCTCTCAAGATCTTCCCTTGCCCTTTTTAAATTTTAATATTATATCAATTGATCAATGCGATGTGGAGTCTGCAGTTCCCTGGAATTTTATTCTATAGTCAGGCCACAAATTTGTGACTACTTTTAAAAATAATGATTTGTACTCACCATGAGAGTTTTGAAGGAGATAAGCATATTTTTATATTTTAAAATATAATATTGATTCTTATAACACAAGAGAAAAGTAGGTGACAAGTCAGAGTGCTGGTTTAAAGACTGAACCCCGTAAAGTTTACAGGCAATCTACAGTGAAGCTAAATCTAACAGACATGAGACGAAAAATAGCACAATCACTTTACAGAGGTTTTCCAGGCAACTCCGGAATTCAAGTGTCCAAGTTCAGTCCATGTAATAAAAGAGAGTTTATGAAGGTTTTCCAATAGAAGTAGAAGATGGAGAAAAGAACACTTGTCTCTGTGAACATCCTAAAACCAAAAGCCCCATGAGGAAAGTTTACTACGTGTGAAACATTTGTTTTAAAGAGAAAAGCTGCTAGACTGTAAAGGGAACAAAATCGCTCATTAACCCAGGCAGCTGTAGAAACATCATTCGTTCATTCATTCTTGCAACAAACCTTCATTGAGCACCTACTATAATGGCAAATACCCAGCACAGTGGATGCAGAGCTAATTAAGGCATACTTCCTGCCCTCAAGAAAATCTTATCATCTGAGGGGTGAGACAAAGTGATTATCAAATAACTTTTTTTTATATATTGGAGTATAGTTGATTAACAATGTTGTGTTAGTTTCAGGTGTACGACAAAGTGATTCAGTTATACATATACATGTATTTATTTTTTTTCAAATTCTTTTCCCAATTACGTTGTTACATAATATTGAGCAGCGCTCCCTGTGCTCTACAGTCGGTCCTTGTTGGTTATCCATTTTAAATATAGCAGTGTGTACATGTCTTTCTTTTATGCAGAATTTTCTGTCCCTCTCTCTCCATAATTTTCTAACTTTCTCTTAAAGTGGAAAGAGAAGCAGCTTTGGAAGGGGGACACACGATGGATATATAAATATTTCACTTTTCCTACATCATCTTGCTATGTGGCTTTGAGAAGTACATTCTTAAGTACTGCCAAGTATTTGCCGAGGCAGGAAGGTGCTCGTGAGCTTGGTGCATCTGGGGAACGGAGAGCAGTTTTCTGGGTGAGTGTAGGACTCACGACGCATGGTAGTCTGGGATGAGACAGATTGTGAGGGGTTTTATGAGTCATGAAAGGGAGTTTGTGCAGTAAGGAACAAAATGAGGATTTTAAGCAAAGGACTCCAGATAACTATGCAGCTAACTTTGGCAGAGAGTATACTACAGGGGAGAAGATTTGAAGTATGGAAATTAGGAGGCTAAACTAGTAATCCAGATGTGAGATGGTGGCCTGAATGAGGCCAGTGATTTGGGAGGACGACAAGAGGGAGACTCGAAAGATTTGTGAATAATGCATTTATATTCCTGCAATTATATTTCTGTTTATGGCAGTTATGGTAGGAATTATCAAGATATCACTCCTTGGACTGGGAGCCCCTAAAAAATTGTGAAAGAACTTTTTGAATGAATCTGGACTCATCCATTCATTTTTACCTAACAAACACTGGTATGTATTTTTAAAGGGTCTTGTACAGTACCTGGTGCATAGTAGAGGCTCAAAATTACACACACAAACACACACTCAGACACACACACAATATCAAAATGGCCTAATAATTTGGGGGCAACCCTGAACCTCAAAACGAAAAGCGATTTATTTAATTGAGCACAATCTTCACTAATCTATGACATCTTAAATTGTAGTGTAGGAGTTGGTTGTGTTCAAATTTAAGGAAAATAGGAGTCTTTTGCTGGCATTAAAAAAACATTGCATCTCACCATCTCATTGTATTTAATAAATTACCTCTGTGACCTTCTTTTATTGACGAGGAAATTGGGCAACAGAGAACTCAAGCTACCCGCTCAAAGCCACACAGCAAGATGACGTAGGAAAAGTGAAATATTTATTACATATCCATCTTGTGTTCCCCTCCATTGCTGCTTCCACTTAAAGAGAAAGTTAGAAAATTATGGCGAGAGAGGGACAGAAAATTCTGCATAAAAGAAAACATTGAAAAAAATACAAATGTGGCCTAATTTAATTTCCAATACATGTCTCCGCATTAGGCTTTGAAAAAAAGGTTAAAATGCTATTCTCCAAAACGAAGTTATTTGATAGAGGAATATTAACCTCCTCACCCCTTGTACTTTTACTCGTTTTATCTCCTTTTCATTTTTGTTTGTGGGTCTATACATTTTGGTGAGGCCAGGCACGTTGCTAGGTAACGGGCCCATCTCGGGCTAGCATGTTAGTTTGTCTGGCTGGCCCGGGTGGCAGACTTCCCTAGTGCTAGCTGCCGGCAATGCAGTCTCTTACAAAAAGCATTTATCACGGAGCAGGCACCGTAATGGCCACTCAGTGGAGGGGAAATTGAGCTGACCCGAAGGCCAAAGCTGTTAGGGAGACTGGTGGGAAGGGTAAGAGGGTCACAACACCCTTTTCCCACCCACTTAGTGGGCAGTAAGCGCTAGCACAGCACAGCCACTGTTTTCACTAACAAATCCTGAGGCTTTGCACCTGAAATAAATGTTTGCTTGACATTAAGGATGTAAAAAAAAAAGGCGAAAAAATAAAATCGGTTTGCTCCAAGAACAATGAGCTATGTGATTTAAAGTTAGCCAAAGTTCCCTCAAGATTTGATTTTTGGTAGTTATGCTGGAGGGGAGATTTGCAGAGAAAGTGGAGTTGTTCTAAATAATTAGGGTGTTCTGACAGTGGTAATAGAAACATTTCTTTACCTAGCTTCTTAAACTTGAAAGTAGAAAAATCTAAATATCTGTGCTTTTTAGATTTCTCCCCTCACCCTATAAATGGCACCAGTTTTACATATCAAATGCTGGTCATCACCGAATTTATATTATTTTCAAATATTTGTTGCATTACATAATGACCATTTCCTTCAATATTTATTTATGCTTAGCATGAAATAAAGTTTAAAATGAAAATCACGAATTTTTAAGAACGTGTTTAAATATGCTTTTGCAGTGTTGAGTAACAACACATATTTGGATGTGATGCTTTCCTATACAATGTTATAGATTGTTCTGGAGACATCCAGATTTCTTTGCTTTTTTTGGAATTATTTTATGTGAGTAAATACAGAACAAAGAAAAATGGCATTACAAAATTAAGAAATACATGAGTGGTGCATAAAAGCATAAAAATCATTATAAACAGTATAAGGCTATACACAGATATATTTTATATTAGCCATGTAGAAATCTCGGCAAGGTTCAGTTGTGGAAGAAGACAGAAATTCCTTCCCTATACCCTTTGTTTTTCTCAATCAACTATAGGCTGTGTCCTTTGTACTTGAACTTTAAAATTATGTGTCAAATTATATAAGGGGTTTTAAATGTTCTTGCATGGAAAATAAGCACTAAATATTATCCAGAATTTCATTTTTAATTATCTTTATTATTAAACAGTATGTAGTCTCAATATTCTTCTTTACTTGGGTGAAAACTCTTCTCTTGTTTTTCAAATGAGGAACATGTAACCCTCTATCAGAGATCCTTACTCTAAATTGTATTAGCTGTGTGATTTTGGTCAAATGGCTTTCTTTCTCTGAGTCCTAGTCTCCCTACCAGAGAAGAGGGGAAGGTGAGAGCCACCCAGCTACCTCTCTGAGTAGTCGAGAGGATCAGACAAGATGTTAGCTGTAAAACACCACACAGACGTGGGACAACAATTTAATTACGGTGAAAAATAAAAACGTTTGGAGCAACTGAAAGGACTAAGGGTAGGTTTTCAATAGCACTCAAAATTCTCTCATTTTGGATAGAATTAGGCTTCTTGCCTTGATGAGATGCCAAATTTATAAGCACGTTAGAGCCTCTATGTTCTTTTTGACCTATTAGCCTCATTTTATACATAGACAAGAGGAATTGCTGCAGCTTTTCTTTGGAAATGGAACAGAGTTGAGAGCACAAGAAGGGCCCTTTTCTTCGTTCTGGCTCCACCGCTTTCAAACAACAATATTTAACCAACAAAAGAAGAGACCAAGTCAATCTCAGTTTTAGTGATTCCCTTGAAAGTCATCAAATAAAAATGTGAACTTTAAAATTGATCAGGATTAATTTCACTGACACTGTATCATGACATATATCTCTTCAGAGACCCATTTGTTGGGCTGCAGATGCAAAGAAAGTAAGGAAAGAAATAAATCAGAATACAATAAGGTAATTAGACTTTTGCCATTGATAGAATACTAAAAATGTCTGATTTATCAAAGCATTAACAAACAGAAGTAAACACAAGACTTATATTTTCTTACAAAATACCTAGAGAGAAAGATTAAAATAATAACCAAGACCATGTGTATCAATAAATTTAATTTATAAATATCACTCCATTGCCAAAAGATGCTCTTTCATTTGCTAATTTGAAGAGTGCAACAGCAAGGGATGGTTTATCAAAATCCAAGTGCCATTCTGATGTGTAACGGCTGTTCTCATCTCCATGGACATTTTCTTACCCAGATGAGAGAGTTCTAGCAAATATGAAGTACAGCTTAATAAAGTTATTTAATCTTTTCCTACAGTCATTATCTTCAATCTGAAATTAAACAAATATATTTATAGTGTTTTTCTTCATCAGGATTTCAATTCCAGTGTGCTTACCATAAGAAAAATAGCTACCTGTTCCAGGTATTGTCTTAGGTGCGTATGTACATTATCTCATTTAATCCTGACAACAGCTCAATAAAGTAGATATTATTACCCCCACTTACAGATGAGAAAAGTGAGTCTGATAGAGGTATGGCAACTTGCTTTTGATAAATACGGAGTCAAGATTTGAACCCAGGCTTGTCCAACTCCAATATATGTGTTCATAATCACTACAATGTACTTGAAAATCTTGAGAATCAAAATTCTTTCAAGACAAACTGTGATGCTAATTACAGAAGCTATAATTTAATATAGGCTATTAGACTAAAAGTTAAATTTTGATGAAAGAATTTTAGTGGTGAAAGAACCTCAGGAGCCATCGAAATTCAACCTTCATTTCCCAGATGAAGAAACTGGAGTGAGACAGTACGTGATTTACCGAGAAGCTCATGTAAGGTTATTATATGGATGTATGACTGAGTAGTTGTCCCACCAAATAAGTCAGTGTACATTTGCCTCAGATAGCTAATATACTTAAAATATTGTTCAACACACAACATGTCTACCTACACAAAAATGTCAGGGAGGCATATCTGCTGCAAGATGAGGTAGAACATCTTAGAAGTCAAGGGAAATCGACCTATTTCACTCCACACTGGGTTCTCCCATGCAGCCCCTATGCCAGGCACTGGGACACAGAGAAGAAGTGTTCTCAGCCCAGGTTTTGCACGGTAATAAAGACTACAGGAATTCTTATGAATTTTTAGTAATTTACTTGAAATTTAATTTGAAGACCTAGAGAAAGCATGAGGTTAATCTAAATAATTTATATGAACACTAAAACAGATGCTACTCCCTGTGGCAAAACTCATCCTCACAGGCAAAAGGTGACTGAGTCTGAAGCCATCTTCCTTTTGGAGGTGGGGATGGAAGCAAAACTACTTAGACCAGATGTCCCTTCCAACATACATTCTACCCAAGGAAATGCTGAACCACCTTGTGATTCTGTCCCCAAACAGTCAATTAAGCAGAATTCTCTATGGATCTTTCCTGATCAGACCAGGCAGAGCTCAGAAAATTATGAAATCATGTTATTTCAGGCTGAGTTTGACAACAAAGCTACAAATTTCTAACTTCAAAGTTATTTTGAATATGTCCACAAAAATATTTTTATAGTAGCCACATAAATGAGACATACTGTTATAATAGCCATTTACATAAACCCATGAGCATTAAAATGTAAGATATAAACTGTTCAGTACACTGTCTCTAATATCTAACATTTTCCTCCACACAGTGTGGAATGCCCCAAAATTGTCATTAGCATGATAAGCTGCTCATCATAAGTGACCTCAAACTTTCAAATTACTCTGCCATATCTGACCTGTCACGGAAAGTCAAAAGAAGAAAAAACAAGGATGGGAAATATCCTGATATCTTCAAAGTGACAGTTTCTTTGGGGTTTGACTTTCTGAATTATAAATTCCTCAGGATGGAGATTTTCTTCTTCATTTGGCACATTTATCAGCTGCAAACTCTTACATGACTATGTAAAAATCAGCAATAAAGAAATCCCAAGAATATAGAATAGAAACTGACACATAGTAAGAAATTCAATAAAATATTTGATAAATGAATGAATATTTCTTATTTTCTTCAATCACTTTCCAAATGATATCAAACAAACTGCCTTTACAAAAAATTACAGCATGGTTTTAAACAAATAAATGTTGAGCTTTCCTGACGAGAGTAAGCTCTCTCTAATTTGTGCTTTATAGAGTCTACTTCAAAATATAATAATCTTATGTTACAAAAACATAATTATATAAAGGTGTTGTATCACAACTTTTTCTTTCAGTAAGGCACCATTTTCTTTATATTACTTGGTTGAGAAAATATTTCCCTTAATGCAGCACAAACTAGAACTTAAAACAGTGTTAGAAATAGCTCTGCATTTTATTGATACAAGAGCCTAATCTCATAGGATGAAATAGGATTATTCTTCATCTTAAAATATCAGCTATAGTTCACTTTGGTATAAAGCAGAAACTAACACACCACTGTAAAGCAATTATACTCCAATAAAGATGTTAAAAAATATAGCAGCTATAGGACTCCAATTACCTTTAATATCTTCATTATAGATGTGAAGTAGGGATTCAAGGAATTAATTCTTATAATTTGGGCAGGGAAATAGTCATCAAACTTCCAGGTCAACAGTTTAGTTTAACAAACATTTCTTGAATAACTACTAAGTGCCATGGTAAACTTAAAAATGAATGAAACATAGTACCTGCCTTCAGAAACAAATTCTGTAGTGTTCCAGGGAAAATAAAATGGATGTGACAACATACAGTAGTTCCCCCCTTATCCTCGGGGGATATGTTCCAAGACCCCAAAGGATGCCTGAAACCATGGTCATCTGCTTCATACAGCCATGATGATGTCCATGGTTGGATGTCAGAAGCAGACGATGTCGATGGCTGGAGATCCTGGGCAGGATGGAGTGGAAAGACATGAGATTTCATCATGCTACTCAGAACAGTGCCCAATTTAAAACTTAAGGATTATTTATTTCTGGAATTTTCCATTCAATATTTTCAGACCATGGTTGACTGTAGGTAACTGAAACCACAGAAAGTGAAACCACAGATAAGAGGGGACTACTGTATTTTATTAGAATAAGTAAGATTATATTAACAATGGTACACCAAGGGGAGGGGATGGACAGTGAGAGTGGTCTGCACCAGGTACAAGCATTATCTGTAGAGAATTTAAAAACCTGAACACATCTTAGGCTACTTATTATCACCATTACCAGCAATTCAACTGGGGTTGAAGAGTATTCCCCCTGGGAAGTTCAGGTCCTTCTAAGAACCTCAGAGCGTGACCCTATTTGGAAATAGGGTTGTTGCAGATATAACTCGTTAAGATGAGGACATACTAGAGTAGGGTGGGCCCTTAATCCAATGACTGGTGTCCTCATTTTCTTAATGGTGTCTTATTTCTCCGAATGAAGAAGAGGAAAAGAGACACAGGGGTAGACACAAGAGAGAGAGCACCATGGGATGACAGGGGCAGGTGCATCTAGAAGCCAAGGAACATCAAGAATTGCCAGCAACTGCCTGAAGCTAGGAGAGAAGCATGGGACAGGTTCTCCCTCAGTGCCTCCAGAAGGAACTAACCCTGCCAACTCCTTGATTTCAGATGCCTAGCCTCCAGGACCACGAGACAATAAATTTCTCTTGTTTAAAGCCACCCAGAAAATAAAAATAAAAATAAAGCCACCCAGTTTGTGGTACTTTGTAATGGCAGCACCAGGAGGCAAATACCATGACTATTCCCAAACTCTGCCCTCTTGGTATACCACTGAGTATTAATAATCTAATGTTGTCACTACTAAAGTGTGTATTGTAGCTTATGATTAGTAGAATAATAGTTTGAAAGCAGAGAGAGATGTGTAAATATGTATTTCAATACACTGTGGTAAGAGCTGTCATGGAGACGTGTACAGGCACCTATGGATCACATAGACGGTGGGATTCAAAGCTTTCCAGACTAGTACATAGAGCATGTTCAGGAAAGAGCAGATAAATCCAGTTTGGCTGGAACAGGTTATTGTGTGAAGGAGAAGAAAAGGGTGGAAAGAACGGTGAGGCTCTGCTCACAGAAGGCCTTTAAAAACGGAGATTTATATTGTGCTTTGAACCCTCACTAGGCAAAATACGTTCTGTGGGCCAGTAGAGTTGGCATTACTGGAAGCTTGTTAGAAATGAAGAAACCACTCTGAGAAATACTGCTCGAGTCCCTTACTACTCAAAGTGTGGTCCTCGGACCAGCAACATCAGCATCACCGGGGGCCTAATTAGAGACATGGACTCTCCAGCCCGACCCCAGACCTACCAAATCGTAATCTACGTTCTAACAAGATGCCCAGCTAATCCATTTGTACACTGAGGTTGAGAAGCCCTATTCCAAGGGATATTATGGCTCTACTAGGAGGATCTTATGTTACAAAAACATAATTATATAAAGGTGTTGTATCACAACTTTTTCTTTCAGTAAGGCACCATTTTCTTTATATTACTTGGTTGAGAAAATATTTCCCTTAATGCAGCACAAACTAGAACTTAAAATAGTGTTAGAAATAGCTCTGCATTTTATTGATACAAGAGCCTAATCTCATAGGATGAAATAGGATTATTCTTCATCTTAAAATATCAGCTATAGTTCACTTTGGTATAAAGCAGAAACTAACACACCACTGTAAAGCAATTATACTCCAATAAAGATGTTAAAAAATATAGCAGCTATAGGACTCCAATTACCTTTAATATCTTCATTATAGATGTGAAGTAGGGATTCAAGGAATTAATTCTTATAATTTGGGCAGGGAAATAGTCATCAAACTTCCAGGTCAACAGTTTAGTTTAACAAACATTTCTTGAATAACTACTAAGTGCCATGGTAAACTTAAAAATGAATGAAACATAGTACCTGCCTTCAGAAACAAATTCTGTAGTGTTCCAGGGAAAATAAAATGGATGTGACAACATACAGTAGTTCCCCCCTTATCCTCGGGGGATATGTTCCAAGACCCCAAAGGATGCCTGAAACCATGGTCATCTGCTTCATACAGCCATGATGATGTCCATGGTTGGATGTCAGAAGCAGACGATGTCGATGGCTGGAGATCCTGGGCAGGATGGAGTGGAAAGACATGAGATTTCATCATGCTACTCAGAACAGTGCCCAATTTAAAACTTAAGGATTATTTATTTCTGGAATTTTCCATTCAATATTTTCAGACCATGGTTGACTGTAGGTAACTGAAACCACAGAAAGTGAAACCACAGATAAGAGGGGACTACTGTATTTTATTAGAATAAGTAAGATTATATTAACAATGGTACACCAAGGGGAGGGGATGGACAGTGAGAGTGGTCTGCACCAGGTACAAGCATTATCTGTAGAGAATTTAAAAACCTGAACACATCTTAGGCTACTTATTATCACCATTACCAGCAATTCAACTGGGGTTGAAGAGTATTCCCCCTGGGAAGTTCAGGTCCTTCTAAGAACCTCAGAGCGTGACCCTATTTGGAAATAGGGTTGTTGCAGATATAACTCGTTAAGATGAGGACATACTAGAGTAGGGTGGGCCCTTAATCCAATGACTGGTGTCCTCATTTTCTTAATGGTGTCTTATTTCTCCGAATGAAGAAGAGGAAAAGAGACACAGGGGTAGACACAAGAGAGAGAGCACCATGGGATGACAGGGGCAGGTGCATCTAGAAGCCAAGGAACATCAAGAATTGCCAGCAACTGCCTGAAGCTAGGAGAGAAGCATGGGACAGGTTCTCCCTCAGTGCCTCCAGAAGGAACTAACCCTGCCAACTCCTTGATTTCAGATGCCTAGCCTCCAGGACCACGAGACAATAAATTTCTCTTGTTTAAAGCCACCCAGAAAATAAAAATAAAAATAAAGCCACCCAGTTTGTGGTACTTTGTAATGGCAGCACCAGGAGGCAAATACCATGACTATTCCCAAACTCTGCCCTCTTGGTATACCACTGAGTATTAATAATCTAATGTTGTCACTACTAAAGTGTGTATTGTAGCTTATGATTAGTAGAATAATAGTTTGAAAGTAGAGAGAGATGTGTAAATATGTATTTCAATACACTGTGGTAAGAGCTGTCCTGGAGACGTGTACAGGCACCTATGGATCACATAGACGGTGGGATTCAAAGCTTTCCAGACTAGTACATAGAGCATGTTCAGGAAAGAGCAGATAAATCCAGTTTGGCTGGAACAGGTTATTGTGTGAAGGAGAAGAAAAGGGTGGAAAGAACGGTGAGGCTCTGCTCACAGAAGGCCTTTAAAAACGGAGATTTATATTGTGCTTTGAACCCTCACTAGGCAAAATACGTTCTGTGGGCCAGTAGAGTTGGCATTACTGGAAGCTTGTTAGGAATGAAGAAACCACTCTGAGAAATACTGCTCGAGTCCCTTACTACTCAAAGTGTGGTCCTCGGACCAGCAACATCAGCATCACCGGGGGCCTAATTAGAGACATGGACTCTCCAGCCCGACCCCAGACCTACCAAATCGTAATCTACGTTCTAACAAGATGCCCAGCTAATCCATTTGTACACTGAGGTTGAGAAGCCCTATTCCAAGGGATATTATGGCTCTACTAGGAGGAAATAAATGGGTGAGAAGCTGGCTGAGGTGGGAGGTTGGGGAAGGGGGTGATACACTGGGACATTCAGGAACAGCATGAGCAAAGACATAGGGGAATAACAGCAACCAAAAAGCAGCCAACACTTAAACTGGGCTGGGCACGTGCTGCACACTTTGTATGAACTTATCTTTCCATCTCCACAGTCCCTCTGTCTTTTCTTTTTTTTTTGCCCCTCTATTTTTTATCATGCCTGCTTTTCAGACAACAGACACACAAGGTAGAGAGGTAGATAATTAGGTCCATGTCACACAGCTGGTAAAAGCTGGAGGGGGGATTTGAACCTAGAAGTCCTCAGCATCCATTTAATACCCCAAGCCTTCATGTCTTTGCACAGCAAATACCCTCTACCTGGAATACTCTTCTTAACATGTTAAAATCTCATTCATTCTTCCAGACTCATCTCAAAAGTCACCTCCTCTGTGCTCTCCCTGACAGTTTTCCCAGTCACAGTAATTGCACACTCCTTGGGTCTCCTTCACATCTCTTTTATACCACAAGGATAGACTTTGTCACAGTCTGGCTTCGTTGGTGCTTGTCTCTTCCCTCCTCACCCCCAAACAGAATGTGATGTTTTGGGGAGTGAAGGCATGTCTCATTATTCTCAGTCTTCCCAGTACCTAGTTGGGTGCTTAATTCCTAATAGACACAAATCCATATTTATTAAAGATGGACCTGGGTGTCAAGTCTGGCTACATCCTTGACTAGATGAGTGAACTTGAGAAAATTCCTGAACCCTTCTGTCTTCAGTGTTCTCATCTATAAAATGGTGATGACAAAACCTACTTGTGAGGTTGTGGTGAAGATGAAGACAGATGAGATATGTGAAAATGCCCACACAGTGCAAGGCACAGAGTAAGCACATGATAAATACCTTTTTAAAAAAAGATTATACTCCTTTTATATTTATTATAAATTATTGGCTATATTCCCTGTGCTGTACAATATATCCTTGTAGCTTATTTATTTTATACATAGTAGCTTGTGCCTCTTAATCCCCTACCCCTATCTTGCCCCTCCTCCTCTCCCCTCTCCCCAGTGGTAACCACTAGTTTGTTCTCTATATCTGTGAATCTGTCTCTTTTTTGTTCTATTCACTAGTTTGTTTTATTTTTTAGATTCCACATATAAGTGATATCATACAGTGTTTGTCTTTCTCTATCTGACTTATTTCACTCAGCATAATGCCCCCCAAGTCCATCCATGTTGTTGCAAATGGCAAATTTCTTTTTATGGCTGAGTAGTACTCCACTGTAAATATACACCACACCTTCTTTATCCATTTGCATGAAAAATATCTTTTAAAGGAATAAAATAAATGAATAAGGTGTCCTAGTGTAAAAGCAAACAGTAATAATAAAAACAACCATGTATTAAGTAAGTGCCAGGCACTATTTTAGATAGAATGTATACATTACTGCATCATTCTTCAAATACCACCTGTCATTATCATAATCATCATTTTCTTTTATTAAGTAATTAAACTGAGGCCTACACATGTTAAGAAGTTTACCTAAGGTCAAGCGGAGATCCAGATTGTGACTCTGATCCAAATGAGTCCAAAACCTTAGCTTCCGGAAAAAAACAAAAAGCTGACCGGTACTTGATGTACGCCCCCACTGGTGTACCAGCTCATCCAAATGTCACATCACTATATTTAACTTCCAGAGATAGTCATTTTATCAAATTTGCACCAAAACCTCAAAAAATCTGAGCATTTTAAAAATTATACTCCTTAATACTAGAAAACTACAGCTGTCAGTGGTCACGTGAGATTTGGCTGTTCTTCATGAAATACAAGCTGTGTTAATGAGAGGTATGTTAAAACAGTTTGTTGCTGTACAGCACTGTGTGTATAACTAAAACAGTCAGGACAGCTTCCCACATTCAGTGAGATGTTTACAGACTGGCAACTCAATAGGAATAAAAGCCGTAACCAAAGTATGAGTGATATTCTTTTGATGTCGGCTCCATGGAGTCCTTCCTGTTACAGTAGCTGGATTTTTTTTTTAAAGGAGATTGGATTATAACATTGGAAAGTGCTTTTCTTTACTGTATGCTGTTCCTGATTCCTATGCTGTTCCTGAGGGAAATGAATTTAGATGTTTAAAAAAATCAAATTATTTATCTTAGTGTTCCCTGAAGTTTGCAAACTGCTGAGCAATATGATGCTTTGCCCTGAATTCTCTTCATTGAGTCTATCTGGGTAAATTAATTACAAGACAATCCTTAGGAATTAAGGGTATTTTAAGTTCAGAGGCATCTGCTTAGAGACTTCTAATGCCAGTAAATGGTCCCTTTGGAAATACACTCATTAATATGAGTGGTATAATTTTCATTTCCGCTGGCACTGTGGCATATGACTTCTTCAGTTTCAGCTACCCTCTGATTGACCTGTCAAGGGCATAAACCACTCTGAGGATGTTCCAGTGCTATTTGTGCTTCTCTGGTAGGTATAAGGGACCAGATTGATCTGCTGCGTGTAAAGGAATAATTTAGTAGATGATTTTCTCTGGTTTTAATGTGACACATTATCTATACAATCACACACACAGAGCCTGAACTTATAATAAGCTTACTGGGCAATAGTACAAAACAAATAAACATTTTCTTAGATAACAGATATTCCATATGTCCTGAGGACATGAATTAGAAAAAAAAAATCTATGTTGTGATTAATCCATTATGTAAAATGGAAATGCATTTTTAAGTTGAATGCCAGTAAGGTGTTGGCAGGGGATTGGTGGGAAAGATGGTGCTTAGAACACAGAGAACTGAAAATTACATTTTAGATTTTTTTCCCTCTCCTCTAAAATGAGAATATGGTCAGTTCTATATCACCTGATTTTTATGAAGCTGCTGTGTTCTGGTTTGGAAGAATTCTGAATAAGGGTGATTTTAAGAGAGCTACTCTTTCCCAGGCTTGAAACAAAAGCAAAGCATGGCCAGCTGGCCATTATTCCATCAGTTATTAAAAACATGGCACTGAGTGGGCATCCTCCAGAACGATACAGAAGAGCCACTTGTCATCCATCCATCCCATCAACAAATCTAATTTGGAAAGGTCAGGCAGGGAGAAAAGAAAACTTCAGTCCTCTGACTAAAACAAAGGCAAAAACTTAATTTAAATAATAGAATTTTCAAGTGCACATAGAGCTGGCACTTGGCTACCCCCAGAAGCATAGCTGACCCTGGGTAATACCATCAGATCAATCACTTCTAATGATACTAATGATAATAAAGGACCACTTACACAGTGCTTTATTAGTGTTATAAAGCATGTTCATATATTATATCATTTGGTCCTCACAACAATCCCATGAAGGAGGCTACTTATGATAACTGTTAAGAACATAAGCTTTGGAGTCCAGCCAATTAGTTTAAAATCCTGGCCCCTCAACATAATAGCTGGATCACCTTGGAAACTTAGTTACTCTCTCTGAAACTATAATAGGAGTAAATGAGGTCATATAGGAAAAGCATTTTCCCAGTCCTTGGCTCATGGTAGGCTCACAATAACTAGTAATTGTTGTTGTTATTATTGTTCCATGATTTCAGTAACTTACTCTTTTCCAATCCAGAAATATACTTCCCAAAATGTGTCTTGAAAACCAGTTTCTGAAACTTTTTAAGCAAATATAAGTATTTATTGAATGAATGAATGGAAAGAACTCTAGCTCATGATCAATCAGGAAAAAAATAATGCATTGGAAAGTATAATATTTGTTCAGCAAACATTTATGTCTGAACTCTTACTGTGGACCAGGAGCTATTCTTTGGAGATCTCATTTAATCCTCCTAGAGATCCTGTGAGGTAAGTATTATCTTCTTTTACAGTTATAAAACTAATAGTCCAATAAATCAACTTGCATATTTGCATATTAACTTGCGTAACTCCAACAAAGCTTGGCTTTAAAACCGGGTCTTTGATTCTAGGTCTAGTGTTCATTCTTGGTAACTTTGCCTCTTGACCCATTACTGGACAATCCAAGACAAGCCACAGTATTGTCAGCAAATCCTGTCCATGTCCCATGAACAGACCCCACAGGATGAAACACAAATTTCTTTCTGAATCTAATTCACTTGGCTATTCAGCATGACTCCTAGATGTGTACAGGGGGTGTCATATCTGATACCATAGTGTAAATGTTAATACAATTAATGAGCTTTTATCTATAATATGGCCCAAATCATGGCTTGCAATGGGAAAAAAAATAAAGAACTGAAGTGAACCTTCTCCATGATCCCCACCTTTCACATTCTAGTTCTTTAGTATCGGCCACTCCCCTTGCTGATTTAGGGGGAAAGGAGGAAAGGAATTTGAAAAGAAAAAAAGGGTTAGAGAAGAAGACACCTCACTCTCATTTAGAACTGAAAACATGTGATTAAAGACTTTAAGAAAATAATATAGCCACTGTTCACCAACTCCAGCTTTGATTCAAACCTCTGGATAGGACACACTCTCCCATAGAACATCTCATGGAAACTTCTGCATCCTCATGGACAAAGTGGGTTGCTGCATATTTGCGTAGAGCAAGTGCCTGGAAGGGAATGGATAAAAAACTACACTATGGCTTCCCCGGTGGTGCAGTGGTTAAGAATCCGCCTGCCAATGCAGGGGACACGGGTTCGAGCCCTGGTCCGGGAAGATCCCACATGCTGTGGAGCAACTAAGCCCGTGCACCACAACTACTGAGCCTGCACTGTAGAGCCCAAGAGCCACAACTACTGAAGCCCACATGCAGCAATGAAGACCCAATGCAGCCAAAAATAAATTAAATAAATTTATATTAAAAAACCACACTAAGTCGTTCTTTCATTCCATATATATATGTATGTATATTTACAGAGCATCTTCTACATGTCCTGCATATAGCAAATGCTAAAAATGTAAGTGTTTACCAAACAAATTTAATTCTCTCGTTGCTGTGAAACAGATAAACCAATATCTACCCTCAAGAAACATACAGTTTAGTTTGGAGAAAAGATATGAAACAAATAATTACATGAATGATTATTTACCTTCAACTGTAACAAGTACAGCAAAATAGAAGTACATTGTGTTGTGACAGCAAATAATGGAGGACTGTATCCTAGACCGGGGCATGAGAGAAGGCTTCCATGGGCAGGAGGCATTTGAGCTAAGGAGGGGGAGCCTGATTTAAGCAGAAAGTAAGCGCCAAGTCATTCCAGGCAGAAGAGCAGCAAACTTTTTGTCATGCCCTGTGAAACCCTAAGATCTGTCCCTGCTTCCTTCATGACCTTGTCTCTTACCAGTGTCCCCTGCCTCGCCACCCACCCCCCGCAGTCACCCTTCTCCAGTCCCCTAATCTTCTCTCTCTTTTTTAAACATGTCAAGTTTGTCTCTGGCTTGTGACACTTTTCCATTTGCTGTTCCCTCTGCCTGGAATGCTCTTATGCAAGCTCTTCACATAACTGGTTCCAGCATCTGGATCCCAGTGCAAAATTGTTTGTTCCAAGAAACCCCATCCACCATATGGAGTGCAGCTCCACACCAACTCCACCAGTCACCGTCTACCATATCACAATCGACCTGTTCCTTTATAGCAATTATCAGTGCTTGATGATTTTTTTACTTGTTTGTGTCTATTTCTCCCAGCTAGAAAGTAAGTTCCATGAGAACCAGTCTTGTGCCCCTGACACAAAGAAATCACTCAATAAAAATTAAATAAATGAGTAAGAATTAGCATTTATGAAGACCCTATGGTGAAAAGAGATGTGGCATCTCCCACGAACAGAAAGGCCTGTGTGGTTAGAAGGCAGTTAATGACTTATTTGATGCTAGTTGTTCAAATGTTTATGTCTATAGGTACAACATATATAGAGAAAATGGCTCATCAGCCATATTTTAATCAGCTTGACAATAATCACAAATGTCTTCTTAGACAGAGTACACATGCCTTGCATATAGCAGGCACTCAACCAACTTCTGGCTGATTGAAAAATAATTCTAGTCTATTAAGGCCCTCCTACCTTACCTCTGCATATCAAATTTCAGCTTCAAAAGTGACTTCCCATAATTATATTAATAGATTCCTCACTAGAATGGCTCTGCCAATGAGTAGATATTTGATTTTACCAGCCCTAAAGGAATGCATTCACTCCTTTACAGTCTGGTTCTGGGATTCGCACAAGGCGTGGAAAGTATCCCTTAGTAAGTCTAATTGTATACAGTATGCACTAAAGACTCATAATATCGATAGGACTAGAATAAGCTCATCAAATAGTAACGTTTATTTTGTTTGCTCTCTACATTCTTGGGTAGAAGGCATTGTTTCCCAGCACCAACAGATCATCTTTTCCAACCTTCCTGCTCTAGCCATTCACCTCAGAAAGTGAGTGCTGGTGTGAAGAGACTGACAGTTTAATAATTAGGAGTAGCAAAGTGTGGAGGAGGCATTTCATCTGCATGAAACTTTCCCCCAGAGCAATTCCAGAGCCCCTCACACACTGGCTTTGAAGCCTGTGAGGCTTGAAAACAGAGCCTCCTAGGGGAATTTTACTGTAAAATATCTCCCTGGGTCTCTATGCACGCTCTATCCTAAAGGGCCTCCAAAGCAAGCCAACGCATCAAGGAAGAATTGTCGGGGGTTCTCAGCCTTGAACATTCTATGCAGGCAAAAACACTTCATATCTCTAAGATGGCTGCCCAGGATCATTTATTGGGTTAATTTGGGGGGAGAGACAATCCACATAATTTCAGGACCCACAATTTCAGGGCCAATAAAACAGATATTTTTTGCCTTAATTATGGAGAAAACTCATCTGTTAGACCTAGACTACCAAGACTAAAAATTACTTAAGGTCAGGGAACAAGTCTAAGTTTTCTTTGTATTAATCAGTTTGCACAGGTTCTGGAGAGTCATACTTGGATAAATATTAATGAATGATCATCAAAAATCTATCTTTTTCTACAAGATTATGGTTTAAAAACAATCCAATTGCACTAATTTAATATCCTTCTAAACAGGTCTGTTATACTGAGGAAAAATTTACAGCTGTAATAGATCTTGTCTTTATCAAGCTTCTGCAATTAGTGCCTTTTGACATTGTTGTCAAGGATTTAAAAAATTTAATCACCAGGTAGCTGGGTAAGTTTGTTGGGTTCTTTGGTTGCAAGCAAAGGAAACTCATTCTGGTTAACTTTAGTAGAAAAAGAATACAATGGAAAGATACAGTTGTATAGAGAACCTACTGCATGGCTGAAGAAGCAGGTTTGGAAAAGAAAAGGCGGCTCTAAGAAACTCCATAGAAACCTGCCCCTCAAATGAATGAACATTAACCTTTTTTTTTTTTTCTGTCCTTATATCACTACACTCAAGATTCAGAGTCGTAGGAGAAAAAGACTGATTGCCCCAACTTGGGTCCTGGGCCCACCCCATGGCTAAAGGAGAGAAGGGAACCTTGATTTACATCCCCATCAATACTACGCACAATGGGGAAGAGAAGATGTCCAAAATAGATATGGGGGTGTCTTTATCAAAAAAAAGGAATGCCATGAGGCTGAAAACCCACAAATGTCCACTACAATGGATGAAGAAGGGGAGAAAGGAATGAACATTTCTTGAGCACCTGTACATACCAAGCAAATACCGTATGAATTACTTTACACAATTGTCTATCTCATCCTGAGCCATTCTGAGAGTTGGGCATTTTATCTCCACTTTGCAGATGAGGAAATTGAGGCTTAGAGAGGTTAAGGGAATTGCTGAGCACCACCTATCTAATAAGCCATTAGAGTGAAGATTTGGACCCAGATTTACCTGATATCTGCATTATACTGTATGTCCCAAGCTTAAATAACAATTATTCATGGGTTATTGTCAGCCCTGAGGGGATATACTGAATAAGGTTCTAGAAAGGCTGATCTTTCCAGGAGAAAATTTAATGCCTTGTTGACTGCCTTGGTTGGTGAAATAAAGTACATCTGCAAAGGTGTAGTCAGGGAAAGAGCACAGGGTTGAGAATGGAAGAGAGGAGTTCATGTCCTGGCTTTGCCACTTTATAATTGTGTAACCCTGGGTAAGTATCTGAGATGTGAGTTCCTTAGCGGAAAAAGGAAGCTAATAATACCTGATAATTACCTCACAGGAGGCAACAAATCACAGGATTTGGCATTTCTACCAAGACCCTTAACCTCTTTAAGCCCAATTTTTTCATGCAAAATAAGGATAATATCTATAACATAGGATTATTGTAAGAATTAAACGAGATAGTATAGATAAATTCTTGACCACAGGGTAAACATTCAATAAATACTATTTCCTTTTCAACTCACATAATTCTCATGAGGATCAAGAAAGATAATGTATGTGAAAATGCTTTAAGAGCTGTGACATGCTACCAAAACTGCAAATGACATCAAGTTAAGCAGAAAAAATTTTAAATCAAACTATAATTTTTAATGGTCTGAAAATGAAAAGAAGGATATTCATTTGAATAGAAATTAATATTTGGTAGGGAAAAATATGGAGTGTGGCAGAGGGTGGCTTGTTGTTTACTAAACCCATTTCCTTTTCCTCTTGGGTACTTAGCTAAATGCATAATTTCCAGCCTTTCCTGCAGTTAGGTGTGGCCATGTGACTGAGTCCAGATCAAATGTATATGAGCATAAATTTAGTCCATAAAAAATCTCCCAAGTGGAATCCCTCATACACTCTCCTCCAGCATATTTGGATACCATGTATTAATGATGCAGAGCCACAAGGTGGAGGGAGCCTGGGTCTCTAAAACCCTGTTTGAAGGAAATCTGACCACTGATCAGCGACATACATTTTGACTCTACATAAGCAAAAAGTAAGTGTCTACTGTGGTAAACTAATGAGTTGTAGTCTTTATATATTTTTAACAATCAGCATTACATTAACTCATGGATTCTCAACCTCAGAACTATTAAAATTTTGGGCTGGATTCTTCTTTGTTGTCAGGGTTGGTTGGCGTTGTCCTGTGCATTTGTAGGATGTTCAACTGAATCCCTGGCCTCTACCCACCAGATGTCAGCAGCATCCCCCCTCCCCTTGAAAATAAAAAAATTGTCTCTGGACACTGCCAAATGTCCCCTAGGGGGCAAAAGTCTCTTGGCTGAGAACCACAGCCTTAACTATACTTGGAAATTAATTTACTTTCTAAATAAAATTGATCTCTACAAGACTGAGGTAGAAGGAATGACTCTCCCCAAAGGTAGTAGAAAAATACCTAAGGAGCCTAGACTACAGATGAAAACTGTGTCCATCAGCAAATTTGTTGGATACTGAGGATTAAAATTCATATATAAAATGATTTTCCAAACCTGCTGGTCCTCTACAATTAGATCAGAAGCACCATAATCAAAGACAACACCTTGCACTTCAGGCTATTCTGAGATCTTCAACTGTTGCAATACTATTTCTCAAGGTAGGTTTATTCCTGTTCTTGGCAATGGCGCTGGAAGAGAAGTGTCTTGGTCTTTCATCAGAGTTATATTCTCCTGCTTGCCCTCAGTGTATAGGAAAATAAAGATATCATAGTGTAGATGGTTTAACATAAAAATCCTCCCTCTGCACAGCTTTCAGAAATTATTTTGGTGGAGTAAAAGCCAAGTAGCAATATATGAGCACTTTCTCTTACACATTTTATTCATCATTCTAAAAAAAACTCATAGCGCAAAATTTTTCAACTTATTAAGTGTCCACAAATGAAATTTTTTTCATTTACTTTCCCTTTATTTTCCTCTTTCAAAAGGTTTCTTTTCTTTACTACCATGCTAAGAATATATTAGAGAATCCATAAAAGTCTGCTGATCAGATTTAATGGGGCATTATTCTATTACAAATATTTGAGTAGGCATTTCCTTCTCAACTTTGATAAGTACAACACATTAACATGAAAAATATAAAAATATAAAATAACTTTTCAGAAGGAATATTGCTTTTCTTTTTTTCCCTTAGATTTCACGGCAAGATCTATCAACCCAAAACTGAAAACTACAAGAGCAGAAAAAGAAAATCACACTTAACAACGAACAAAATCAAAAATTTGATGGAGACTTGGAATTGTCTGTGATATTCAAATTTCCATATGTTTTCAAAAATCCTCAAATTCATACATGCTATCCATTTTAATTGTTTTATCATTTTTATATATTTTAAGCACCTTTTTTGAAAGTGTATCATAAATTCAGGATGGGAATATGAAGCAGATATGTGTGAAATTGGGAATTTATCAAGATGTGAATACCAGTACCTACCTCAATTTTTCTTTTTAAAGGTACCACATATGGCATAATTAGAAATCAGGGCATCTCAAAACCAGATATGTGTATATGTGTTATATTTCGTACTGCCAGTAACTATTAATTTGCTGCTTGGAGCCATTGCTCCTTCCTAAAAGCATAGCAGGTATGAGCTGGTTCTGCTCAAAGGAGAACACACCAAACTGGGAAGAGAAAAAACTTGGTGTCTTTGTCTAAAGAGAATTACTGGTATTAACCAGTTAAAGCTCCTGGGAAATCCAAGTACCATCACTAACTACCATCTATGAGCAGAAACCCCTAAACTTCCCATACAAATATTGCCTGCCACTGTAAGCAACCTTACAGCAGATAAATGGAGCTGCTCAAGTCCCCTTAGTTATCGTTAGATTATATTATGATTTTAGTTAGGTGATTCTGTGCATACACTGGAAATACGTATGCATAGTAAATCTCTTTCTATAGCTGCATTAATATTCAGCATGTAGATGATAGGCTATAGCAATAGCACAACATCTTTCATTTTCAAATCCGTGCTCATTCTCATTATGCATTTGTACCAACGCACAGAAAGTCCCTGAGTAATCCTTCAAGGAAAAGTTAGCAGAAGCTGGGTTTACTGTGTGAATAGGAGGAGGGAACATCTCTAAGAACTCAAATTACCTCTTTGTTGTGTTCATTGGAATCCAGAGAAAAATGTATCACAGCTTGCCAGGCTGCACATTTTGCTGTAGCTCTGATGGAAGCAATAAGTCCCGAGCCTGCTGCCCAGGAAGAGCTTTTCCAGCTGGAATTTGGGGATCGACTAAAAAAGGTCTTCCCCTGAAAGATGGATTAAATTGATCATTTTTTCCTAGACATAGTGCACTTCAGGCTCATTTTGCTTTGTAATTAAGAAGAAAGCCAGAAACATCATTTACACATTAAGAATTTAAAAGATATATTTTTCTAGCTTTATGCATTAGCACAGGACAGCCCATTAATGAAATAAGTCTTCCTTCAGGGTCAATTTAGATGGCTGTAATCTTCTGCAAATATACTGCAAATGAGGATAATTTAATGATCTTAAAACTAACTGCCAGGAGAGGATTGTTATAACTCTCCAGACAACAAAAAGAGACTTGGTATGGTGTTCAGTAGCCTTTCTTTAATTTAACAAATGTTTAATTTCTGGCCACTAGATGTTTTCGAATTGCAAGTATTATCTGCACTTTAAGGTTAGTCTCTGGCTTGCTGACCTGGGAGGCTGATTCTGATTATGGAAAGCTGCATTAAATGATGGGTAAAAGGATAACAGTATTGTACTGAGAAAATATATCCATTGGTTTGCTGATATGACCATGATTGTCAACCTTGCCCAGCTTCTTTTGGTCTGCTCCGGTTCTTCCCTTTCTGCAGAACTTCCTGGCTTGACTCCACTAATCCATGTATGTTGGTGTCCACTGTTACAACAATACTTAGCATGTGTGCAGAAGCATTTTAAAAATTCTTATTTGCTCCTGAAAACAATATTAAATGGCAGGTGTGGAGCATGTCATTTTCCCTGTTATAACAGCTAAGGAATCTGGGGCTCCAGATTCTCATTCCTCTCCTCCTACCCCTAGTTAGAGAACTAAAATTCAAGTCTTCTGACACTTCCCAGTATCATGCCAACCTTGTTACCCCTCGCCTTTAGAAAAGCACTGGTTGAAAGCTGTGGAGATCTAGAGGGAGGATTTGTTACAAAACCTCCATACCCTCAGAGAATGTACTACAAAAAACAAAACATTGGCCCTTAAAAATATAGCAGGGGGTGTATGTGTGTGGTAATTAACAAATGAATGGAACTGATAGTAAGTGTTAAGAAGTTCAAGGAAGGGAGAAATATTATGGGATATAGAAGTCAGAGAAGATTTCATGGAAAAGGTAGACTTGAAAGAAAGGCAGTAATTATATGGGAAAAAAGAAAGCTGTCAGGCAAAAGGCCACACATACAAATGTGGGACTTTGAAATCAGGTCGGCCTGGGCTCAAGTCCTGGCTCTGCCCTTTATTAGCTGTATGGCTCTAATCAAGTTACTTAATTTCTCTAAGCCTTACCTGTAAAATGGGAATAATTATTAGCACTTGGCCCATAGAATTGTTGTTAATAATATATGAGATAATATATGAAAAGTGCTTATAGTATAGTGGTTGGTACAGAATCAGTGTTGAGCTTAAGAACAGCTTAAGCAAAGGAATAGAGATGAGATATAAAAAGGACTGCCAAAATATAATGATTAAATTAGTCCAGTTTGAGCAAAACTTTGTGGAAAAAAGTAATGAGAATATACTAGAAAAAAACTCAGACCAGATTGTAGGGATCCCTGAATGCCAAAATAACAATTTTTCCCCAGTGGCTTTCTCTTTTCATTTGCAATTCAGAATCCTTTCTTGGAAAAAATCTTATTTTCAATATATAAAAAAGATACAAGTACAATTGCTTTGGTTGGAGCAGATGTAGAGAAGCCAGAGCCCCACCTGATCAGAATCCCCAACATCCTTTGGAAGGAAACCCAAGTTGGAAACTATGTTTTCTGACAACAGGAAGTATTGAAGTCTTCCTTCAGGGAAGTAGTATGATGAACATTTACCTGGCAGCCAAAGGCAGGGTGCAATAGAGGACAAAGACATGAATGACCACTTAGCATCCTGTTGTAGTTGTCAGGTGATAAGGGTTTGGAATGGAATAGTGTGGTGGCAGTGAAAACAGAGAGGGACATATGCCAGAGATATTACAAAGGACAACTAGAGAGGTATTTGCAAGAAGGGGAAGGTGGGGAAGGATGAGCTAAAAGGGATCAAAGATGATTCACAGGCTATAGACCTGGGCAATCATTAGTGGAATCCTTAGTTCCACACTTCACTTCCCAAAAAGATCATGTTAAATTCTGTTATGCAGAAATGATGGCTAAGGTCATTATTTATGATTTAAAGAAATTCTGGGTAGTTTAGAATACCAATAACTAAATTTATTTGGGGGGATGATAATGGAGGTTAATTGGTAGGGGTAGAGTGGAGAATGAAGTTCCTGGTCAGATAAAGCACTGAGTTGAATCAAGTTAAACAGTCTTCTTTACCCAAACTTCTGATTCTTTAATATGTAGCTGTGCATCTTGAATTCTTAAAAGGGAGATGGAATAAGCAGTTTTCCACAAACTTATTTGACCAAGAACCCTTTTTTTAGAAAAATTTGTATGGGATTAATGTTTTTTGAAATCCACTTTGGGGTATGCTGCTCTGTGGAAGCCAACAAAGGATCCTTGAGGAAGTCTCATTCCAATCATCATTCACTCATTGAAAATATACTATGAGTCAGACACATGACTTCTGCCCTCCAGGAATTGAAAATCTATTGAGGGAGGCTCACATATAACCCACACTATATAGCCACAATATTTACAAAATGCATGTGGTGCTTTGGAAAGAGCAAATGATTCATGTGGCTACAAATAAGAATGGTGGTTTGGTAACTCAAGTGGCATGTGATGAGGCTAGAAAGGTGGTCAATAGTCATCATTGCCATTGTCATTAGCTACCACCTACTGAATGCATGCTGTATGCTAAGCATCATGCTAAGTATATTAAAGGCACTACATCAATAAATCTTCCCTACAATCCCGTAAGATAGGTACTATTATCATCCACATTTTACATATACAAAAAAGGAGGTTAGAGATATTATATCATTTACCCAAGGTCTCATGCCACCTAAATGGCAAAACCTGAACATAATCCCAACCTATCAGAGCCCAGGGCCTGTGTGCTTAACTATTGGGATACAAGGGCTTCTTAAACCTTGTGAGCTGTTCTAAGGAGTGTGGACTCCACCGTGGAGGCTTTAGAGAGCCACGGAAGGTTTCTGTCCTTTGACAAATCTCTGAAAACACATTGAATCAGACCCAAAACACAAGAAAAAGAGACTTGCTAAACTACCAAACCACATCTGCCTTGCAGAGATGCTCATGAGTCACAGCCTCCAAACTGCCTGGGGATTTTCAAATGAAAGGCTCTTATGTGTCTGTCTGCAAGTTACTATCCTGCTGGGCTATCTTCTTCAATAACTGTTTCTTAGCATTGCACTGCTGCACCATGAAAATCTTGCTTTATTATACCTTCTTCAGAGAATCCGCAGCTCTACATTCTGCCTGTCGTGTGGGTTTACTGAGAGCTAACTTTCAAAGTCATGCATTCTATGGTAAGTGTATTTTAAACCATGCAGCATCACATTAAAAAGAAATGGCAGTCATTCTGCCCTGGAAACTGTTCCCTAGCATGACATTACTTTAATTCACTGGCTCCTTGTAATCAAGATCTAATAAACAGCATCTTTAAATAAGTCCTACACACAGCCTGCATTGTTACAATCAATTGAACTACTTAAAAAAGAAAACCTCTGAGGCTATCTGGAGGCATTCTGTGCTTCCCTCTGTTTTATGGCACAACCTTAGACACGATGTGTAAAAAGGTCAAGACAGCATGTAGGCTTTTGCATTAAACAGCAGCACACTAATTAGTTTTAGTGACAATGGGGTTCTGTTAGCATGTTCTAATATTTTGATGCTTAGTTTTGTTTGAAACCTCTAGCCATATTACACAAAAGCTCTTCTATCTTCCAATTTTACTTTTCTTGATTTTTCAACCCCATTATCTGTTTGAACAAAGCACATAGATTTTCTATTGCTATATTTGCATTAGAAGTCTGTTCTAAAATCTAACTTCAAAACAGTTATTTTCAAAGAAGTCAAAAGAGAATTTAACGTGGAACCCAGTATTTCTCCATTTAGTTTCATCCGCTTTTTCAAATCTCAAATGTAAATTGTGTTAAAACATACCATTAATGAGTTTTAATTTATGCAATTAGCTATCCAGAGCAAGTGTACCATGTTATAGAATGTTAAACATTAACTTCTGAGTGATAAATTTTTTAATGGATTTCCACATTTCTGAATTCTATTTTAAATTAACAGGAGAAATAATACAGTTCTTCAAAACCAAAGAGATTATTTTTCCATCACTGTGTTTGAATCTATATTCTCACTCTTTTTCTAGAATATAGGTAAATTCCTAAAACATTCTCCAGGATAAAGAACTGCAACTGAAGAAAATAACATTATTTGAGACTTTATTAACAAACTGATATTTCCTCAAAATACCAATTACTATAAGTAATTATAATGTAGTATAGCATGACTTTCTATAAAATAAATAACAAACTGAATGAATTTTACTCAGCTAACTTAGGAATTGCCAGTTCCTTGTACAAGACATATTTATGTCACTTTTTGGTATCATTTATTGTTTTTTAAAAATCAGTTTGAGATTATAAGCTTACATTGGCCACCATCTTTTCAAGACGCTATTGGGCTAATGCTTTAATAATACCTTCTGACGCTGTTCTCCCTTGGAGAAAAGCAATCAAATCTGTAGGTGGGAAAAAAAAAACCACATTCATCTTTGTTCCCCCCAGCCGACTTGGCTATGGTCTACAGAAGCTGAACTTTCATTAAAAGAAAATAAAGTTTCTAGCCCTTCATCTTGTAAAGGTAGTGTCTTTATACCGTAAATCAATACACTGCTGTTTGGTTTGCTCTCTGGCTAGACAGACCAAAACAATATAGCATCAAGGGAACTGGGCGCATCCTCTCCAAGCCATTTGTCTTAATGGAGTGCCCACTTCCAAACTGACTTCTTACTGCTTCCATGATGCCAATCTAATTGTGATCAAGCCAGACCCAAAGAAACAAATCCAATTATAAAGCCAATTCTTTATGACCAAAATGGGATATATGTGGGTGTGCTATAGACTGCTTGCAATGTGCTAGGCACTATACTAAACACGTAAATGCATTACTTTATTGCATTCTATGAGAGAAGTGATTTTTTTGAATCTCGATTTTATAAGGAGAAACTTGAGACTCAGAGAGGTTAAGTAACTTGCTGAAGATCACATAGTTTGTTCAGTGGAGCAGCTGGGACTCTAACCTGAAACTGTCCAATACCATATTTTAGTCTCTTAACCACAATATTATGTTGTCTAGCGAAAGTAATACATATATTTCATTTATATTCTGTACTGTCTCTGAACATTTCCAAGAATTTGCCTTACAATGACTCGTTGGAATAGAATAAAATGGTATTTTCTGCCTCATATTTCTGCACCCAATAGAAATGACACTCAGCTCTTGAAGCATCTTATCTCTAGGAATGGGGGGAAGCACACAAGCTATGGTGTCAAAGTAGCTGGGTACTTTGGGCGAGTTTCTTACCCTCTCTGAGCCTTGCATTCTCATCTGTAAAAGTGACGTGATACAGCTACTGTACAGGGTCATTGTTAGTACTAGAGCTAATCATTTATCAGACACTAGCTTCATGCCAGGCACTGTGCAAGAACTTTACTTATGTTGTCTTATTGCATCCTTACAATGGTCGCCTGTGAATATACTTGACACATATTCATCCATTCATTTAAAAAAAATTAGCACCTGCTGGGTGCTAAGGATATATTAGTCATGAGAAGCATGGTGCTTCCATCTTGACTGGCAATCATTAATAACGATGACGCTAGAACTTTGAGCCTTCTGCTTTTATTAGGTTTTTGACATGGGTGAGGATCTTTACAAAATAAAGTTGGGGATTCTCTACTTGGCCTGATGGCCTTTAAGATGTGTGATACAGACTAAGGCTGTGTTGTGAAAGTACTGCATTTAAGTTATGATTATTGCTTGAGGTCTTTTACATACAACAAACAATACTTCCTGATAAAAGTCTTCTCTGTTAGCTAGACTAGAGTGATTCTTTACTGTACGTCAAACATACATTTCCCATCCCCAGAATTTGTTAATTGTGTACTTTCTGCCTGAACTTCCTTCTTCTCCTTCTCCTCAGTTTTCCAAATCTATCAGTTATTATTTATTCATTCATTCAATCAACAAATATTTATTGAGTGTCTACTGTGTGCTAGGAACTGTTCTAGGTGCTTAGGAATCAGCAGTAAAAAATCAGATAAAAACTCCTAACCCCATGGAGCTTATATTTTAGTGTAATAATTAATCATTCATAATTAATCATGCTATAGGTGTAAACCTATAGCACAGGGTGGAGCTCTCTGAGTGTGGACTGAGAGTGGAAATGATCAGTGCCTACAAGGTTTCCAAAGAGCACTGATAATATAGGTGGCCCATATGAAACCCCATTTCTCTAGGGAGGCCTTACACAGACCTCTGGGTTCTGAATAACAACAACCTTGTAAAGTAGGTAAACAGAACTAAATCACCCCACTTCTGGCTAAGTCACAATAAAACTAAAGACCCTTCCATGTTTCTGCCTTTCCCTCTTCGAAGGAGCCACCCTGTCTTGCCAGCCTAATGATTCAACCTGTTTACCTTTTGGTCCTATTTCATCATCACCTACTACCTCATCTGTGCTCTCTCCAACTGCACAGGGGGCCAGGAATGGGGCATGCTGAAGTATACCTGGTTCTGAAAATCTAGACTGGTTTTTGGAAAAGTCCAAACTACCAACTTAAAAGAAACCAAAAAAAACAAATAAACTTTATTTTAATAGTAAGGCAGTAAATTATTTTTCAAGAATGTAGCTGGCATCACAATACCCAATATGTCTTGGATCCTAAGTCAATATTTTTAATTACTTGCCTTTATTGGTCAGACAAAATATAGAGTCAAGTTTCAAGTAATACCTTTTATTGGACTAATGGTGGAATATTGACAGATAAGCTTTGGGGTATAGAAAACTCCCTTCTAGGTCAATAAGTGATTGACTATGAGGAAAGGATTTCTGTAAGCAGAGAAGCCTCTCTGTCAATATTGTGCAGTTTATCCGATAACAGGTATTACTCAAAACATGTCGGTTGTTTTTCTTTGATATAAAATAATGAGTCTTGTGAGCTAAAGATGTTGTTACATAGGATGAATCTTATGTAAGTCAGTCACTTGACCTTTTAGCCTCTACTTCCTCATCAGAGAGCTAAAGATAATAAAATCTGTCTGTCTACTTCATAGAATTATTGTATATCATTAGCTAATGCTTGTAGAAACATTTTTATAACTGGAAAGTATGATAAATTATGTGCTATTTTTATTGACCATTAATATGCTTAATAAGCATATTAATAGCAATAAGCCTAAATTAATAGATATCAAAGAGGTGTTAAAACAGCAGATTACAAGAGTGGAAGTCTTTTTGAATTACCGTCTCAACATTCAAGTAAACAAAATACTCTTGAGTCCCTACTACGGGCCAGACACTACAGTTTTGCCCATCAGAATTTTCATCCAGAGATAGAAACTTTTTATAAATAAAACAAATAAGAGAAGATGGCATGCATAGGGAAAGTTAGCACTTGTCCTACAGCACCAAAGTAAAATGGGTTGTTGTAGCATCTGTGAAACTTCTTTCTTACTGTATAGGCCTTCCTTTTCCAAGTTGTCAGAATAAACAATTCCATTAATGAATCCCTAATAATCTGAAAACAGTAAACCTATGATCACTTAGTGTCATTCACAAAATCCCAACAAAAGCTCTGCAGTCCGTCTCAGAAAGAACTGTTGGATTCTAAAGAGATCCTTCTTTCATTTTGGAATACTTAGTGTAACAATTCCCTTGACTTCCTTTGTGAGCATATCCAGGTAAATAAACCAGAACTTTCAATGAGCTATAGAAATCTAGACTTGTCTATGCAGACTGATGTAAGTACCTCATACTGAGAGGACCATCCTCAGTTACACAGAAGATTAACACTTTTAATAGTAGTTGTTTAGACTAGTTTAGTGTATTTGCCCAAATCTTCATTTTCTACAAAGTAATAGAGGTTATATCAGCTATCATTTTTGCTAAAACCTGCTATTTTTAAAACAATTCATCAGGGAAGTGCATTCAGGACCAGGTATCTACTTCCTGAGCATGCTTTCCCCCATCAGTGGCAGTAAGTAGCAAGGGTGATATTTCTAAGGAACCTCATGGCATAGAATGGAGATTTTAGACAGTTCAATCTTAGATCTAATGTTTATAGGGGACCATTTGTATTGGTCTCCTGAGGCAATTCAGTAAAAGTGGATTCTTTTTGCCAAAGGATCAACAGTTAAATATATTGGTCTCATGTTAAACTAACTTAAATTCAGCTCATTTATTCAATAATTCATTCTACAGCCATTGGCTGCATACCTACTATGTGCTGGGCAGTGTGTTAGATGTCAGGTTGCTCAAAGTCTGTGAGAGTGGCAGGCATGGTAACAAATGCAATATGATGGGAATGGAGATAGAGCTGTGAAAGGGGATCAGCAAAGGCTTCTAAGAAAGATGAAGCTTGTGGAGAGGGGAATCCAAAGGAACAGCACAGGCAGCAAAGCAGCTCTTTTCCCATGGAAAAAGGAAAGCAAACCTCAGGGTCATTCACTGTACCAGGTCCCTTAAGGTCAAATGTAAGCTTGTTTCATAGCTGCCCAGGCCAACTCGGAGGCCCACTGAAGTTCACTGGCCGTAGCTCTGTCAGAGGTCTCTGCTTCCAGTCCTTAGACAGAGCCTCAGGTGCTTTTGGTGCCTGAGCAAAGTCCTTCTCTGTATGGGGCAGGGAAGGCCCAGCATCTTCCCCTTGAGGGAAGCAAAAGCATTTTCTGAAAAGATTTGGCTTCTAGGAAACAGTCCTGGAAGAACACAGGGAACTATTTGTAAAGTTGAATTCATATGCTTTGGCCTTATTCTCATAGTGGATCTGAAATAGATCCTCACATGAGAAGTCATGTCCTTTCTCCTCACACAGAAGAGAACTTGGCTCTCCTTTTCATTTCTGATGTCACTTGAGGATCTTGTCCAAGGAATTTCCATTCCCAAACAGCAAGTGCATTCAAATGACAAAAGGAAATGAAGGTAGGTGAAGGCAAAACTGGGAGCAGACGCTTGAACCTGGTTTTAACGGAGGGAAGAGTTTCCAAGAGATATCAAGAAATTAATAATTCCACACACAAAACTCAATAACACTATTTTATATTCAGGCTTTTCATACCCTGTGGCCACTGTTTTGTTTAAGATGCTAAAAAAAAGTAGTAATAACTAGAAGCAATTGTTTTCCTTTTCCATTCTCAGCTCAGCCAGTGGTTGGACTGAGGTTTGTTTGTTTCCACAGGCAAAGACCATTTTGTAATGGAGTCATACACCTCTAGAAATAGGATTTTGTTGTAAAAAATCCAAATGCAACCTTAATTATAGAGACACAAACACAGCATTAAAGATAATGATATCTTGGGTCAGCTAGATGAATTGAAACACTCAAATGTGGTATTAACACTTTCTCTTCTTCATTTAAGATTTCACTATCAACTCAGATTACACATCACTGGTCAGATTTAAGTCAGTCAATATTAGATACATGAATTCAAAAGTATCCACTGTTTTCTAGTAATCTGGTACATCAGTATTTCTAAGATGGTTTCAGAGAGATGCAAAATTTCATAAACCCTTGTTCTTACTTTATAAAACCAGTATGTTTACTTGTTTTTTAAACACTTCTGCTTTTCATAAGAAAAATTACAAGAACATGACCTATAGCCACAGACCCTGAAGAATAATCATCAACAGTTAAAGAAAAAAGGAAAAGAAATAGTTCACTGCTGAATATACTCTTTCTCCTTTATCAGAAATGTCACAGGGCTAGTTTTTGTACTTGAGAGAAATGGCATTGTGATGATTTGTCCCTTCATATAATCGTATGCTCTGTTCCATGCTTGCACCCTGCACAATGCACCCCCCCAAACACATGAAACAAAACAAGACCCCCTTGGGATCTCTTCTGGTTAGCTACGAAGAGAACCTTTCTACTCTTCTTGTCTCTAATTATTTCTCATTCCGTAAACACTTGCTAATACCTACTGTGTGCCAGGCAAAGTGCTAGACTCTGGGGTCACAAAGGTGGAAATGATGGGCTGGCCCCTACCCTAACACAGTTCATCGTCCAGTAATTGCAGTTGCAGATAAGGAAAAGGACAATTACTTAGACCTATGGGGATGTGTGGGACGTACTGGGGTGCACTGGGTGCTCTAAGCAGGGCCACCTAATCCAATCTGAAGAGTCAGAGATGCTTTCCTGGAGGATGGACTTTCTTAGCTGAGTGCTGAGGCAAGGGAAAGAGTGGAGATGTGGCTGCAAAGACAAAAAACCAGTATCATGGCTAAGAAGTGGGTTTGAATGGATTTCAAAAACAATTAAAAAAAAGGGAAAACAAGATGGAAAATAACCGAGCTGATCTTTGAAGCTAGACCTTTAGAACTAGTCTGTAAGAGCCTTTCTAGATATACACGGTGTGGAACAGTAGGAAACAAACAGAATTTGGATTGAGAAAGCTGGGTTCAAGTCCAAGGTTCTAATTCTTTTAAGCTATGTGACTTTAACTTTTACTTTAACTCTATGGGGTGTGGTTGTTTTTTCTCATCTGTGAAACTGGAATAATAATGTACCACCTCTGCCATTCATATAGAGTTGTTAGGCTCAAATGAAAGAGTGGATGTGAAAATACTTTTATACTGTAAAGCATTACATAAATGTTAGTTATTTTTATTAAAACAAAAGTGGAAGTGGGCTAGTAGAATTAATAGGATTTAGATACAAGAAAAAAAAACAGAGATTATGAATATAAAGTGAAAGATAGTTCCCTTTCTTTCTAGGGTAATGGCCAAAATTAATTTCCCACAGCCTGGGAAATTTGCCAGAAATATATGAAGGAGGTGCAAATCCCTATTTTAAAAAAAAGGAAGAAATTTAATATCTGATAAAAAGCAGTGCTCAAAGGGAGGGAAGCTCTGTTCCCTATTTAAGATGCCAAAGAGGGTAGTAACAGGGTAAAATATACTATCGAGAAAGTTCCTAAAATCTCTAATGACAATATTTCCAACAGCTAAAGCATTCAACTGAGTGCATAGATTTTAAAGAGGAAAATGTAAGCCTAGTGGAATACACACAAGGAGGAAAAAATCAAGCAGAGGTGAAATGTCTGTACAAAAGTCAGCTGTTAGAAATAGGTGTAGGTAGAGCAGGGTGATGGAAGCGGAAAGAAAAGTTCAGCAAGAACACAAACATCCATTGCAAGCATCTTCTCCCTCCAGGCACTGTGCTTTGTGCTGGGGAAGGATGAGGCATGGTTCCTGTTCTCTAAGGCCTCACTGTGCACCATAGGCCCCTTAGAGCATTTTAGAAGCAAATGGAACAGAAAGTAATAATGGGCTTACAGCCTAACAACAGATGGTCTAAGGTGGTGCTAAAAGAGAGATCAAAGACATTGGAGTTGTTTACAGAGCTGTTTGAAGCAAAAAAGAAAATATCCACAGCTCACAGCATGACCTGCATGATCACAGATGTAGCGGGGCCATGCTCTCCTGGGTCTGAGGATTAGGCTGCTGAGCCCTTCTTGGCCCCAAGCATTGCCTGCAGGAACTTCCTGTGCAGCTTCTATTGGAATAAGGGAGAAGAGGAAGAAGTAGAAAAGTGTTAATTAGGACATAATTCAAAGGACAGAGGAAGAATATCAGGAGTGTGGTTTCCCAACATTACTTGAGACAGCAGCAGAATTTTCATCACCAATCTCCCATCACAACAACAAAATAATAATAATTTCCACTTATATGCCAATATGTTTCAACATAATTTTGAAGTATGTACAGTATACCATTTCTAACTCCTCCTGTTACTACAATAATAATAACATTATTATTTCCATGTTATATACGGGGAAACCTGTGGTTTAAAGAGCTGAAGCAACTCATGCAAGGTCACATCATCCAACCTGCCAGTAGAGAAATATGGGATGTATATTTCTGTGGATTAAACAAAAGTGTTTAGCGAAATAAGCCATAAGTTTTCTCGAAGACCACACATGGATGCAATTTGCCCAAAGGCTGATAAAATATCTGTGGAGATGTTATAAACAGGAGTTCAGGATTCCCCTGTGTCCACGTTAGAGGTTAGAGCAAACCAGTTTAGAGCAACTGCCCCACAAGTAACAGGTGCCAAGGACTGGGATAACACAGGGTTTGTCCAAGGCATCAGAGACAGCAGAGCTGATGCATGAACATGGTTCAAGGAACTGTAATGCTAATAATAATTATTATTTATTGAGACTGAGGGCCAGGTGTGGGGCTAAGTGCTTCACATGGAATAAGAAGCTGATCTGAACATGTAGCTATGAACCATGTCTGTGAACAGTGAAAGTACACCGAGTCCCCCTCTCATGCCAAATTTCATACCTGGGTCACAGGTTTAAATGCCAGGAACCATTGCCCACTGAGTGGATAGACAGGAAAAAGATTACGAGGTAAGAAGTTGGTTAGCTCTCCTTATGGTATCATGTGATTTGTCATCCTTGTAATAATAAGATTTATTCCTAAGTGGAATAAAAATATTAAAAAGGAATGGTGATGTGAAAGCTACAAGTAGGCAACATCATTTCAACAATAGTAGAAGACTACTATATAAGTCTACTTATCTTTTGAAGCTCAATTCCATTGTCACATCCTGTCTGCCACCTGCCACCAGAAGGACACAGGTTCTAATCTTGGCTATGCCCTGTACTGTGTACTCTTGGGCAAGTTACTTAACCAGCTTGAGATTCAGTTTCTTCATTCATCCCTTCATTCAACAAATATAATCAATGCCTAATATGTGTCAGGCATGGTTCTGAGCATTGGGAATAAATCAGTGGGGGGAAAAAGAGTAGACAAAGGCTACTTCTCAAATAATTCTGTAAATTCTCAAGGAGCTTACATTCTTACAGGCAACGAGAGACAAGGTTAATGGTGATAAATGCTATGAAGAAGAATAAAGCAGGGTAAGGGGACAGAGTGACAAGGGCCGCTAGTTCTTTTGTGACTCTCAGGGAAGGATTTACTGATGAGTTGAAGTTTGAGCAGAGACCCGAATTAAGTGAGGGAGCAAACCATTCAGATATTTGGGGGGAAGAACATTCCAGCCTGCGGGAACAATAAGTATGAAGTCCCTGCAGTGGGAGCGTAAATGTTGTATGTGAGCAATAAGGAGGCCAGCACAGCTGGGATGGTTTATTTAAGAGGAGAGTAGTGGGAGGTGAGAGCACAGGGGTCACTGGGGCCAAAAATTATACTGGGCCCTTTTAGCCATGGTAAGCATCTGACTTACTGTGGAGTTGCTGTGATGATTAAATGAGATACTAAAAAAGGAGTGCCTGACACATATTAGGTGCTCAATAATTGGTAGCTATTATTATTATTCCTTTCCCAACAATTACAAGGGTAAGATAAGAAAGGGCATTCGGATTTTAAAATCTTCCTTAGAAATGATTTCCAAAGTGATAAATGGAATAAAATCCTAGATCCTAATGATATTTCCTATCCCATTTTCCACCTTCTTGTCACCCTGGATCACTCTTCCCAGTTGTATATGTGTTAGGATAGTTTGCTCTCATACCAAGCATAAGAGACATAAAGAAAGGTACATAACAGTACATCCTGGGAACCCAAATGGAAGCACCAGTGATTTTAATTGTACCTTTTCAATTGTGGCCACAGTAACCAATTATTTGGAATTCCTTTTTTAGATATCTAAAACTATACTGATATTTTTGCTTTTCCTTCTATATATGGATGTGTTCTTTCACAAGACCACTCCGCTTCTCAGACACTTAAGAACAGTAACTGTTTGAGAACTGAAAATGATGAGGTAATTGCTAGCTTTTCAGCTAATTCTGTTTCGCATGTTCATTATTCAAAAATAATAAATGAAACCCACAGAATACAGTGGACAGAGTAAGAGAAAGGATTTTTTATATATAATTTCTAGAAGATTTGCAATTCCACTTTGTGATTCAGAGCTTAGTAGGCACAGAATTTAGAATAACTCTGTTTATCTGTGCAAACTTTCCTTAGCCTGTTGCAACTCCCAAGTCCAACTCTTACATATGGGTGTTGGGTAGAATATACTGAACAAAAAGTATACAAAGGCTTAATTTTTCTCCTGCCTACAAAGATCTCCAAATCTTTACTATTCTGCACAGCTGCCTAGAATAGACAACAGTAAAGCTATTGTCCATGATTCAAACTGAGGAGGAGTGAAAATACCATTAACCCTTAAAAACAGAATTATCTTATTCTTTTGATTTTGCTACACAGTATAATGTGTTTGTGGCCATATTTGGATCATATCCGGTTAGAACACAGGGATAATAGATATCATTCAGATAATAATTAGCCATGTACTTGCAATAGCTGGATGTGAAGTCAAAGGAAAACACTAAAAATGTTGTTTTTTTGGACCATGACAAAGAGCTTTTTAAATGAGTTTGAGCATTTTTTGTGGCTGACTCATGTCTGGAGGCCTTGCTGTGGTCACCAATGCTTCAACTTTTGTACTTTTAATTTCTATCTTTGACAATTTTAAATGCTAAGTAACACAAGGCTTTCTTATGGCCTGCAAGTCCATATAGTTTCTCTTTGTTTCCTCTTTTTTCTGTTTGTAAGCAAATGCTACAATTTTAGATCACATGTTTTAGCCATTGTTGCTGATTAAAGTGAATTATAACATGTCTTAGGACAATAGACTTTACAATTTCACCATTGATGCTTTAAAATTACAAAATCAATCCTATAAATTCTAGCCTATATTTTAATATTTTTTACCTGACCTAAATTATGTATTATTTCTTTCACACTTGGTAAATTAAAGCTCCAATGACAAGAAAATAAATAGCTAAATTATGAGAGCATGATTATTTATTTTCCAAAAAAAAGACTGGAAAGCAATATACCAAGACGCTATCAGTGGTTATTTTGGGGAGGTAGACATATAGGTGATTAATTTCTTCTTTATGTTTTCATATATTCTCCAAACTTTCCTCAATGGTCATATATTACTTTTATAACCTTAGAAAGTTTAAAAAACTTTTAATTGTGAAAAATTAAAATGAGTCCAAAGCACTTAGTAGATTATTAATACATTAAAATCACCTAAATGTGCGCCTACAAAAATAGACCCTATCAAGGGAAAGTAATTAGTTTCAAGACCTGCTTTTCTCAAAGAAATACCCAAACTTTGATTTAATAGCACAACACAAAGTTCCATTGGAACAGATACTTCTTGGCAGCTCAGTACAGGAATTTTATTTCATGTGTATAGAGAAAGGAGAAATGGGAAATTCATACTTAGCGTCGGCATCCCTACCTTAGTTAAGATGTCTTAAAATATCCACCCATTCTTCACTGTTCATGCACCATCTGGATGCCTACGTCAGCGAAAGGGCGGAAAAAAAGGAACATTGGACCATTTTGTGGCAAAATCTATCTGCATGATTGATACTGGCTGCACAGAATCAATCTGCTGGGCTTCGTTTTGGCATTTTGAGCATGGATCCTTTTCCTCCTATCTGACTCTTCTGAGATAAATTTCTAGGTCTAGAGTTTTACTGATTTTTAAAAGGAACTACTCCAGCTTCCTATGCTCTCTCTCTCCCTCTTTCTCCCTCTCTCTCCCTCTCTCTCCCTCTCTCCCTCTCTCTCTCTCTCTCTCTCTCTGTCCCTCTCTCTCTCTGTCCCTCTCCCTCTCTCTCCCTCTCTCTCTCTCTCTCTCTCCCTCTCTCTCTCTGTCTCTGTCTGTCTCTCTCTCTCTCTCTCTCTCTCTCTCTCTCGTCCTTCTGTCCTCCTCAAGGGCAGTGATGCTATCCCTTTTGACTCTGGGAGAGCCAAGCGACCACTTAAAGACACTCCTAAAGACATTGCTGACCTGCTGGTATCTGGCAGTCCATGCTCAGCTCTGTCCGTTTCCTTGAAGTTCTCTTCTGTGGATCAGGCACATTTAACTTCAAAGACAAATACTGGGCACAGAAATGACACAGAGAGGGCAGAGGGGCATGAGAATTGGGCCTTGAGCACCTAAGTGCTGAAACAGATTTTCTTTGTTCTTAACTGATGCCTAGCTAATTGTTGGTGCTTAGTGAATGTGAAATAATAAAAATGTTACTATTAACAAAAATAATAGGATTTTCAGCAGAAAGATGTTTGGGAACCATTGTTCATAAAAAGCTAACGTAACAGATGGATTCTGGCATCTTTTCTTTGATCTTTTGAATGTCCTAGCTTGAAGAGGTTTGTTAAAATGTACCTCCTTTGGGAGGTGGAGGGGTGTAGCAGATCAAACAGGGAAACAAGTCCAATGAGAACTTTACTAAAAAGCAAGCCATTTCACATCAAATGTGACTGTGATGAGCTAAACTTACAAAACTAATTATTATTCCCACCCCAAGTATCTCTTTCTTCTGCCTTGGTTGGCTTTGGAGGGGGGGATTATCATTGGATATGGAATATTAGTCGGTAGCCACATAAATGTCCTCATCCTGGTATTTTGTTTAAAGCTGAAACTAAGATAGAAAGAATTCATGAGTATTTCTAGTTACTTTTAATTTCCCTTCTCACTTAAGAGCTAAAAGAGAACTATCAAAAGAAAAGAAGTTAACAAGAATAGCAAAATGTGGGTAACTGTAAAACTGAATGATAGGTGGTTCATTATGGTATTCTCTTTACTTCTGTGTATGGTTGAAATTTTTCTTAATAAAAGGTTTTTAAAAGCTTACAACAAATGATAGCAATATGTGTCTTCATTTGGCCACAGAGTAGGTTGTGTGACCTCTGGAAAATTGCGTCCCTATCCCTTAGTTTCCACAGTGATATAGAGAAAGTTTGGTTAGTCTAGATAATCTATAAGTTTTTCCTTCTTGCTCTTGATTTCTATGACATTTTCTTCCTTGAGTCACATTTTTCATGCTACCTGCTAGATCTTAAAAATTTCACACTCAGGATATATGTGTATGTATAACTGATTCACTTTGCTGCACAGCAGAAACTAGCACAGCATTTTAAATCAACTATACTCCAATAAAATTTTTTTCAAAAAGAAATCACAGGAGAAACACCATGTGACGTCAATAAATTCAGGTAAAAAATCTCAAAATAAGATCATCATTTCTAATAGAGACAGTAAGTAAAATGGAAACTACTTAAATATAATACAAGTTATTATTTATCCAAAAAAAAAATTCGTGTTCAGAGATCTAGGGGAGACCCAAGAAATCAGGTCCATAAGACCTGGCCTTAAATTCCAGATCTCATACACACTTGCTTTGGACAAGTCAAACAGTCCAAGGCTCAGTTTTTCTCCTCTGTAAAATGAGAATAACAGTAATACTTTCTTCATTGGTTATTATAAAGATGCGGTATGAAAAGTGCTTAAACATAGGACTTGGCATCTTATAGGCTCTCGGTAAATGCAAGCTATTGTTGCATCTTGGTTTATTTCTTTCCAGTCTTTTTTTGTAAATGGTGGTCATTATTATGGACATTCTCTTGCATCCTGGAACATCTATCCTCCTTTCTGTCTGAAAAGGCAGAGGATAAAACAAACTCACACATAAAAAAATAAATGAACAAGTTAGGGGTGTCTGTAGGTAGATCACCAGTTTTTCTTGAAAGCATGTACTTGCTTTACATAAAGTGCCAAGAAGTCAAAGTAGGGTACTATGCCCCAACGCATGCTTCAGACACCAGAACTCCACAGGTTTTCTTTCTTGAGCTGTGGAATTTTCTTCCTGTACTAGGTGTTTTTATTATCAGCATTGTACTGCAAACACAAATCTGAGAGAAACATTCCTGAGTTAATTTGTGCTTTCTCTTTGGAAGTATGAGCAGTGGCCCCGGGGATATTAAAAGTCTAGATATTTAATCTAGTCCAATTAACAGTCCTTCTGATTTCAAAGCCAAAAATCAACTAACATCTACTCTGGACAAAAATGGCTTCAGAAAAAACTATTTTTTTTAATCCTAACAATTCCTTTCTAAAAGCAAGAGAAATTCAGTCATGCAATGAACCATGACTTGAGCACCTGCAATAAGAATTCACACATCTTATCTCTATTTTTAAAAAGACCTAAGTGATAGCTATTATTATCCCAATTTTACAGATGAGAAAATAGAGATGTGTCAAAATTTAAGCTTGTCCAAGGCCACAAAGCTAGTATGTGGAAGAAAGTAAATTCTCAGCACAGAACCCATACTTGGGAACATAATAAATTAACAACATCCTCCTGAAAAAGTTGTTTCTTTTTTCTGAAAAGAAACTCATGAAGATACTCTTCCACAGACTCTGTTCTGTCCAAAGCAGCAAATGTTCATTACATCTCAGCCTAAGAATGCAATTAGAATACCTGCAAACATTCTATTTTATGAATTATACCTTGGTTTTTAAAAATCTACTCAATTTAGCTGAACTTTGTCAAATAAAGGCCCTAATTGTCCACCTGATAACAGAGGCACAGTCCTTAATGTCAAGACTCTTCTGGTGAGGTTAAATTGCATCTGACCATTATCTGGTAGCTCAAGACGAAGCTGGCGGGAATAATTAGGCCAATGCAAGCTGGCTGACAATGTAGAAAAGACTACCCATTCTTTGAGGTAGCGTGAAAGACAGTCTGCATTACAGGGTTTTTAACCTTTGTTTTTTGCTCTTTACACAATGACTTGGACCTGGGGAGAGCGCAGTAAAACAGACGCTCCCATGCTAATGGGAGTGTAAATTTATACAACCTTTTGGAAAACAAGCGTAGCAATAGGCAGAAAAAGCCTTAAAAAGTGTTTTTGCCCTTGGACTCTAATTCTTCTTCTTGAATCTGTGACAAAGAAATTATCAGAATTATGGAAGAACCCTTATGTCCAAATATGTTCATCACAATAGTATTTACAATAGAGAAAAATCCAAATATTTGATAATAAGTCAATAGCTAAGTAAATTAAGGCATAACCACACAATGAAATAGTATGTCACCATTAAAACATATATTTACAAAGCCATTACAAATTATGTCAACATGAAAAATGCTTGTGCTATAGTGTTAAATTGAAAAAAATACAAATTTATAAATACTACTCTTATGATTACCTGTATTAACTTCTCTGTACCTCAGTTTTGTTTTGTTTTTTTGCGGTACGCAGGCCTCTCACTGCTGTGGGCCCTCCCGTTGCGGGGCACAGGCTCCGGACGCGCAGGCTCAGCGGCCATGGCTCACGGGCCCAGCCGCTCCGCGGCATGTGGGATCTTCCTGGACCGGGGCACGAACCCGTGTCCCCTGCATCGGCAGGCGGACTCCCAACCACTGCACCACCAGGGAAGCCCTGTGCCTCAGTTTTTATCTATACAATGTGACTACTCTCTTCACAGGGTCATTACAAAGATTAAATGTTATCGTTAAGAGTACTTAGATTAAGTATGTATTAATTTTTAGCCATACAATTATTGTCATCCTCATTTTATAGATGAGCCAATTAAGGCACAGAGAGGGTAACATAAGGGGCAAGATGGCCCAGGAGCAACTGGCAGAGACTGGATTTGAACCTGCATGTGTCTGACGCCAAGTCCATGTCTTCAACCACTGCAGAATACCACCTGACAGAAAGAGGTAAGTCAGGAGGGAAAGTCAGATTAGAAAAAAAGTTAATGCAGTTTTACAGTTACTATTTGAGATGACAAGTTATTCAAAAATTATGTCAAAGAGATCATTATTTTTTAACTTCATATTATTTGATACTTCTATTTAGTATTTTTGAAAGAAAGCAATGCTTGAAATTAGATGTGAAGAATAAGCATATTGCAACATCGTTCTCCAGAATTAAATGACAACTAACACCTTCTTGAGTGGAAGAGAGGAGAGGAATCTCAGGAGAGGAACTCAAAACATTTGTGAAAAATAAAACTTACATCTAGAGAAGAAGGATGAAGAAGACAAGAGAAGAGAGGAGTTGGAAAATCATTACTTAAAGAAAATAAGTGGGGAAAGTTGGTAAAATCTTGCTCCATAAATTCCTAAGGGAAACTTACACATAAAGAGTGGAATGGGGGAAGGAGGGGAGCCATTGGGGGCTGGGTAAGGGAATGAAAGGAAGATAAACACCCTCAGGACAGGAAGATATCAGCAAAATAACTGAATTAGTAGAATCTTCATGGTAATAGTTAAGGTTTCAAGGGTAACTATGTTTTTGAAAAGAATAAAACTGATCAACGTGAAATGGTCAATCATGTATCTACCAGGCTTAAAACAAGTATGTGACTTAGGATCTCAGAACTGCCATCTGTATACCTTTTAGATTTTATATGTATAAATACAAATATGAAATATATATATACATACACACACGTTAGAAATAGGCATAAAGTAAGTGGGCTAAGAAATAGTTCTTTGGAGGATTTAGTAAGGAGACAGATCACACTTCCCTTTATTATTTTTAAAATATTAATATCTGACCAGTTCTTCATTTTAAGGATGACACTTTATCTAATTTTGCATAATGTGCAATAGGTCATCCCAGGCTCTAAAAGAGGTCTTTTAGCACAGTGGCTTAGAGCATAGTCTCTGACCAAGGTTTGAATCCCAACTCCAATACGTACTAGCTATGGGATTTTGAACCATTTAACTTCTTTAAGCTTGAATTTCCTTACCTGTAAAATGAGAATAAAATAGTACCCAACATACTAAACTGAAGATTTTAAAAGATAAATGCACAACAAAGTGCTTAATGCAGTGCCTGACACAAAGAGAGAACTCTGTAAATGTTAGCTGTTATTAATTATAACAACACATCAAAAAGGCTCCAAGCTCCTTGAGGGCAGGGACTGTGTCTTTTTTATCTTTGCATACCAGTGCCTTTCACAATTATTGCAACATAAGAAGCAAGCCTTACCTAAATAGTTACGAGATGACAGAAAAGAAGGAGAGGGGGAGGCAGGGAAGCAGAGGCAGGGAGAAGTTTATCATATGGGAGAACATGAACTGTCAAATGAATCCTAATCCTAACAAGAGATTTAAGTGGGAAGCTTTTATTTAACCTTCATTCACTTCTTCGGTTTATTTATTCATTCCAAAAATATGGAGGGATGGTGCTGAAGAGACAGAAACAGACAAATGGGAGTTTCTCTAACCTCACCTTAGCTACAATACAACAGGCAACAAAGACATTAAACTAATAATTATGGGAGGCAGTAGGGCAGATTTGGCTAAATATGGGTTCTTTTATTTTTTAATGTAGGTTCTTTAGAGTCAAGGAGCTGTGGGTGATAATTCAAATCTGAGTCCAGAAGGAGAGGTTAATTGGTCCAAGATCCCACAATTAGTTAATTGCAAAGCCAGTGGGGGCAACAATATAGAAAACTTGAATCTCTTCCCCTCCCCCACCCTGGCCCACTAACCCAGCCCCAGAAATAGTTTGGGTGTATAACAGTTTGGATTTGCACTTTCCCTAGCCTGGCATTTTTGCTTCTTCGTTTGTTTTTATTGTAAGCATCATATTAACACTTATCTGTGGCTGCTTTTCCTCAGAGTTCAAGCTATGTGTGACTGAGGACTGTAGCGGTCTTGCTCATCACTGCATCTCCAGCAAGAGTCCCTGGAATGACGCTGTCCAATATGGTAGCCACACCCACATGTGGTTACTGAACACTTGAAATGGGGCTGATCCAAACTAAGATGTGCTGTAAGTATAAAAAAACACCGATTTTGAAGACAGGAAAAAAAGTCTCAATAATTTTTATATTGATTCTTTATATATAATATTTTGAATCTATTGGTTAAAATAGAATATATAATTGAAATTAGTTTTACAGGTTTATTCTTCCTTCTTTAATGTGGTTACTAGAAAAAAATTAAATTACATATGTGGCTCACATTTGTGGCTTACATTATATTTCTATTGGACAAAGAAGATGCACCATAAATTTCTGTTGGATGAATGAATGAATGAATGGTCAAGAAGCCCTTTAGGGTTTTAAAAAGACTAAAACTAGCCTGTTCCTTGTAGAATGATGCTTAACATCGGGATGACATACATAGGTCTCTTTACTAATGGGGAAGTCCAGAAGGGTAATTTGGGTATTATACCCTATGTTCTTTGGCAGCTAAACCACCAGTAATAGAGTTTATAAGGCATAAGGGCTTGAAATACACTATATTTTTCCCAGTAAAAAAAAAAAAAGTACCAGTCATGTGTGGAAAAGCAAAGAAGATTACAATCTTATTACAAGATTAAAACTTCGTAACGGAGTACATCCAAGCAGGCCAAACTGAAAAGGCTATGGAGAACATGCATTACATTAAACCATGAGTTATTTTATGTGGGCCTGAAACTGTGGGAAGGAAATGAGAAGGAAAATTACAGAGGCAATAGAAGAAAACGGAATTTTATAGCATTTGGAGATAATCTTTGAAGAAAAATGCTCAAAGTAATGCTTTTGATGATGAAAAGAAAAAAAAATGCTCAAGAAGCCAGTAATTTTCTAAGCTATCCAAAACCACCCAAAAATATGTGAGAAGAAAAAAAAATAAGGAAACAAGGAAGGAGAATAGGAAAAAAAAACACCTGGAAACTCATATTCCAAAATGACAACAGTGATGCTCTCTAGATGGTGAGACTGTAGAAGATGTTTTGGTTTTTCACTGTGTTTTTCTTCACTTTCCAAAATTTCTATAACAAAGTGTGTCTCTGTAATCAGAAAAAAAAAATACAATAAACCATTTCTTAATTAAAAGAATAAAGAAAAAGTTGAAGCTTAGCATAGTGACGGAGTGACAAGTCAGCAAGAGAATAGAGAATCTGCGGCAAGCCTGGAACCAAAAACCATCAGGTGGCTGGGCAGAGTCTGACACACAGAAAACCAAGAAGATCAAATAGCTGCAAGAATGATGGAGTGGGTACCAGCAGGGAGTGGGCCAATGAAAGACCACATGCAAGAAATTGGGATTCAACCTTCGAAGCTTGAGGTGACAGAGCTAAGGGAACAAGACAAATGAACCAACTTTCAAAGCTAAAATGATGATGGATAGACCTGGGAGCAGCCGAAGCCTAAAAAGGGAGGAAAGGTCCCGGGAAAAGTCCTGAACTTTATCAGGTTCTTTTCCTGAGGTTGAAAGAGATGGTATCGAGGGATCAGTTAATTGTGTAGGATTTGTTATTATATAATTTAGTTAGGAATTAAATTGGAAAATGTTAAGCTGTTCACACACCAAAACCTGCTAAATGCAAGGAAATGTATCAAAACTTTGGTCTCTTTCTGATGAGACTGCCTGTACATTAGCTTGGGAAATCATTCATTCCACACATATTTATTGTGAACTTACTCTCTTCCAGGGGCTAGGAGGGATAGGTCTAAAACAGGAAACCAAAAGTTTGGCAACTGCCCCTGGTTGCTCAGATTTCCTGCATCTATGAGCTGAATGGATGAAACGTTATGTCATCTGATAGGAATCAGATTCTCAAAGCATAGTGTGCTGTCTTGATATGACTGTCTAAAGACTTTTTAAAATTCCTAGCATTTTGACTATGTTAGATATTTGATAAAAGTTTGATCCAAAAAGGTTTGGGATCACTGGGAAGCTGTGAATAATGGTATGTTCTCTATAACGTCTGCTTTATCATCTGATGCTCTTTCTTTTCAACTACAAAGAAGAAAAATCAGAGCTTCAAAAGATCGGTAGAGTACCCAGTTTTCAGTCCTATTCGTGTAAACTAAATTAGCCAGACAAAAGGTAAAAAGTATATTAAAGCAGGTATATTCAGACCTAAAAACCATCCACTTTCTAAATAGTACTGTCAAATTGAATTATGTACCTTGGCATATATATCTTTAAGCCATAGTTTTATAATGTAGCCTTTTAATAAGTATCCTTCAAACACACACTCAATCTCCTTCCTGTAAATTGTTCTGTGACATCCTTGGAAAATCTTCATTCAGTTTACACGATAGAAACCATATTAGATAAAAGTTTAACAGTATCACAGAGATCTCTATCTTATAATCATCCACAGATTTAATCACAAAGCTTCCTAAGGATGGAAATTCAGAAAAACCTAGGACACTTGGGTAGATACATTTCAAGAAAGAATGGGAGTCCGCTACCGGACAGCATGACTATCAAACCTTTTGGGGATGACCTCAAGACATAACTTTAAATACCAGAATAGCCACATCTTCCTCTTCTATTTTTTAATTTTTATTTATTTTTGGTTAAAAAAGTGTTTTGTCCATTAAGTGGTTAAAACTTAAGGTTACCCATCCAAGGAGTAGGAGATGAAGGTTCTCAGTTTGATGGACAACAGCTCAGAGAACCCTGATGTCCCAAAATATTAGGTTTCTCTTCTAATAATGTTGGAAATATTGCCTACTGTCATGATTAATCTGAGCCACAGCACAAGCTGATTGTAGGTGACACAGTCACAGAGCAGCGCTCGTGTTGGTTTCCACACACCGTCAAATCTGCTACAAATGCAGGGGTGAATGGGAAAGAACTGTGATACCAGGTTTCTCAGTGGCTAATAGATTGTGACATGAAAGAAGGAAACCTTTATTTTAATTCAAAAAACAAAAGCCAAATAGCAAAACTTATGTACGTGCTGAACTTTTTTTTCTTCCTCAAGTGGAAAACATTGACTTGCTAACAACTCTTGGCTGGCATCAAGGGAAAGTGGAGGTATTTGCAGATGTGGAGGAAGACATACAAAACATTTTTCAAATCAAAGGCTTGAATTATTGCACTGGGTTCATGAAGTTTCACAGGCATCTAGACACACCATTGTCTTCGCCCTGAAACAAGCTGCCCTTTCTATTCAAGAAAGAAAACAACCCAATGTTTCTTACAATCAGATCTGTATGTATCAGGGAGCTATCTATATTTTGAAATTCTTTGCATTGTCCGTGGAAGAGTGTGCTGTTTGGACCCAACAATGGCAACATTGATTTTAGGATTTTTGAATTTTGGTTGTACAGAGCAAACAGTGAAAGAAAACTGCTGGCTTTCAGAACTACAAGAGTGCTCTTACATAAACTCACTTCTCTCCTGGCTGTTTTACATAGCCAAAGATCAATACTGCTCATTCAGCCAATGTTATTAACCCCATTTATCAGCTTCTCTCTTAAGAAAAAAAAAAAATTGAAAGGATCTTGCCGACAAAGTTATGTCATCTTCCGCTTGTTCAATCGTAGAGTGGATAATTCACTTTGTTGTGCACCCCCAACAATTGAGCCTTGTTTATGAAGTTACATTTATTAAGTGAAAGTATTTGGAAACTGATGGTACATTCAAGCTTGGTTGCCATGGGCAGTAATCATGGCAGAAAGTCATGACCTCCCCGTTATGCAGCAAGTAACTAATTGAAATGATACAAATTACTCCGATTCTCTGTCTGCCAATTTAGAGCCTGGTTCTGGTCAAGGGTCAAATGAGCTCCTATTCATGAAACTATGTTTGAAGTAGCTGCTACCATAGCAAGCGGGTTCCGTGTGGGCACCACTACTCCTTTGGACTTTACCACATACTGTGGCAAGACAGTAAAGCAGGGAGTTCCAAACCCTACCTTCGCCAGCACATCAAAAGCATACTGTTGTCATTTGGTTTGTGCTACTTGTCAACAGCACTGGACATGGTTTGCTAAACTTTACTGGCTAGAAATAAAGGTTGTATTCAGAAGCCACTTAGGGAATCCGTCCTCCTTAGCCTGCATATTTCATCGGCTCTCTGATATGCCCAGGGCAGAGGAAACCAAATGCCATAAAGTCAATATGGAATGATTCTCAACTTACCAATTCCCATCAAGTGTCATCCTTTTCAGCTTCTCTCTGCCCCGGCACATATACACATCCCTGCCAAATAAATAAGACAAGTTAAAAGCCTTAAATGTATATAACATGCAAGTTCTTTCTTCAAAGCATTATCAGGATGATTATCTCTATTTGAGAAATGACACTAAATGTTAATCTAATTGAATCTGGGAAATGTGGCAATAAAAAGTTAATAATTTACAGAGAAATTGTTCTTCAGAAAATTCTAAGTGAAGGCCCACTAAATGAATTTCAGGAGTTGTGCTCAAAGGCACATAAGGTATGTGACAAATGCAATGGCTTACTTTGAATATGTTTCTCACACTATCCAAACTATTTGTTTTAAAGAGGCATGCTGATACATATATGTGTATGGAGGCACGTAGAGTTTGTCTGAAAAATACCTAGAAAAAGTGAGAAAATATCTCCTTGAGTCAGCTGAAAATAATAAGCTACTTGAGTGTTTAAATTTTAGTCTAAAGATTGGATTCGGGGGCTTCCCTGGTGGCGCGGTGGTTGGGAGTCTGCCTGCCGATGCAGGGGACACGGGTTCATGCCCTGGTCCGGGAAGATCCCACATGCCGCGGAGTGGCTGGGCGTGCGGGGGGCACGGGTTCGAGCCCTGGTCCGGGAGGATCCCACGTGCCGCGGAGCAACTAGGCCCGTGCGCCACAACTCCTGAGCCTGTGCTCTGGAGCCCGCGTGCCACAACTACTGAGCCCACATGCCACAACTGCTGGGGCCCGCGCGCCTAGAGCCCGTGCTCCACGGTAGGGGAGGCCACTGCAATGAGAAGCCTGCGCACCACAGTGAAGAGTGGCCCCCGCGCGCCGCAGCCGGAGAGAGCCCGCGCGCAGCGGCGGGGACCCAACGCAGCCAAAGGTAAGATAGGGAAAAAAAAAAAAAAAAAAAAAAGATTGAATTCGGGGGTGTACCCAACGCTATTTCTAAAATCAGATTTACCTACAATTAAGGCATATAGAAAAGTCTCATACATTTTCATTGAATTTTTTCTTCTATTTTTAATAGCAGAGATTTCACATAGAATTTTTAAAGTGATATGAAATTTACAAAGCAAGAAGGTGCAAGCCTAGGTTGGACATCCTCTGTAGCCAATTCTCCTTAGTACCCTAGCAGATACTACCTACCTTAGCATATTTCCCATCTCAAATTTCAGCAATTTCAGAAAAAGGTAAAACCTTGGTGAATCCATTTCGAACGACATTAATAGGCTGTCTCCAAATCTGCATCAGAACAGCAAGGTAATAAAATTAGACTGCAAAAGAGCTACAACATTCTGCAAGCCCCCGTCACTGTACTTCACATGTCTGGCCAGCAGACACCAGTCTGGGTTGAAGGTGGGACCTGGGTGCTCAAATTCACACTTTTGGTCAAATCAAGAGCATCACCCACAAGCTTCTGTAGGAATAATGGGCTCAAGCTGAAGAGCTCTGTTTAAAGAATTAATGGTGTTAACAGCCAGAGCTGAATTCAAATCCCAACTCGGCCACTTACTATGAACCCTTGGCAAATAATTCAGCTTCTTTTGACATCAAATTTCTCATGTTGTATAAAAAACATTTTAATACAATGTCTGGCATAGAGTAAGTGCCTTTATCAATGACAGCTCTTATTGTTACAAAAAGTAAAAATCCCTGCTGAAAAAAGACAGTGTTAGAATAAAACCCAGAACCTAAAAAAAACCTTTCAGTTAAACATTCCAGTCAATTAGGTAGCTTACTATTATCATAAGAGCTGTAGAAATTCACAAATATTTATTCCATTGCAAAGATTCTAAATCTCAGAAATAAATTTCATTTTTCATTAATTTGTTCATTAAATAAACAGGCCCTGGAAATAATACAACAGTGAGTAAGACCAACATGTTTCCTGCCCTCATCCAACTTACAACCCAGTAAACCAAGTGAATCAACAGGCATAGTAAATCTTGAAATGGAGGTGTACAGAGTGTTATGGGAGTTCAGAGCATGGGACCTAATCTGTCTAGTTATATACTGAATAGGGTCTTATCATTTACTGTTGACTAGAAAAAGCAAGAAAGAATTTGTGTCTTGTGTTTTTCTCCAAAAAGCCTTTTTCAATTCTAGAGCAACTCTCGCCAAGTGCTAAGGGAGGCAAATATATTGAACTTTCTTACCACAGTGCCCCTCCCTACCCTCCAGTCTTATTCAAGTTGGGCTACAGACCATTCCCTGAGCCCTTCCACCTCTGTGCTTTTCCTCATGCCTCGCATTCCCTTTACCAACCTGTGGTGCCTTTCCCTACTCTTCCATCCTCAAAATCCCAATCCTTTTCAGCCTCCAGACTCATCTCCTAGGTCAACTTCTCTATGAAGCCTTTCCCAATTCCCCAAGCAAGTTGTTATCTTTCCTTCCTCTGGATTTCCCAGACTCATGATTTGGAAGCAACTGCCCACGTCACTTGCTCATTTGACTCCTGGGTATGGCCCTTGAATAAATTACTATGTCTTATATCTCCAGAGAGCATAAGCTTCCTGAGGGCGGGAATGAAGTCTCATGTCCAAACACCTAGCACAGTGCCTGGAACTTGGGGGAATTCAATAAATATTTGATAATGGTAATGATTCTGTTGTTTCAAACTTTAGCCTTTTCAAATGGTCAGCCCCAAGGAGCTAGGTACTAAATCACTAGAAATAGTTACTACTAAGTGATTCTCCTGATTCTGAAAGAAATTAACAGAGTCACTCCACTCCTTCTAATAAAAGCATACATCAATCAAGTCAGCCTGTCCACAAATACTTATCGATCCTCTATTATTTACCAGGAATTGTGGCAGGGCCTGGGGATGCAGAAACTCATAGAGTTTACAGTCTTGTATGTAAGACAGACATTTAAAAAATGATTAAAACTACCAGAGCCCAAATTCTTAAATGGACAAAAGACTCAAACAGATATTTTACAAGAGAAAGTGTATAAACGGCCAGTAAGCCCCAAATCATTAGTCATCAGAAAAATATAAGGTAAAATCACCATGAGATATCAGCAAATATCCATTACAATGGCTAAAATTAAAATGACTGACAATACTTGGTGTTGATGAGGATGCAGAAAACTGGAATTCTAGTGTACTACTGGTGGGAATGTAAATGGGGCAACCACTTTGGGAAACTTTGGAAGTTTTTTATAAAGTTAAACATACTTTATGACACAGCAATTCCACTCCTTTGTATTTACCCAAAAGAAACGAAAACGTATGTCTACCAAAGGCTGTACTCTAATGGTTATAGCAGTTTTATTCATAATAGCTAAAAACTGGAAACAATCCAAATTTCTACCAGCAGGTAAATTGATAAATAAATTGTGATATATCCATACAATAAAATGCCACTTAGCAATAAAATGGAATGGACCACTAAAATGCAACAACATAGATAAATCTGAAAAACATTATGCTGAATGAAAGAAGCCAGGCACAAAATAATACATACTGTATGATTCTATTTATGTCAAATTCTAGAAAGAGCAAACTAACCAATAGTCACAGAAACATGTCAGTGTTGCCTGTGGCCAGGAATGAAGGGAGGATAGACAGCAAAGGGGCATAAGGAAACTTTTGAGGATTATGGAAATGTTCTGTATCCTGGTGGTGGTGGTTACACAGTGTATACATTTGTCAAAATTCATTGAATGGTATACTTTAAATGGGTGCAGTATGTTATATGTAAATTATATCATAGTAAGATTGATTTAAAAAAAAACTGCCATGAATATTGCCAAGAAAAATACAGGATGCATTAATTGATAAACTAGATCTTAAGATGAGTAAAAATGTCTGAATTAACTGTATAATTAATTTGGTTTTAACACACTACTGTATATAAAATAGATAATGAAAAAAGGACCTACTGTATAGCACAGGGAACTCTACTCAATACTCTGTAATGACCTATATGGGAAAAGAATCTAAAAATGAGTGGATATATGTATATGTATAACTTTTTCACTTTGCTGTACAGCAGAAACTAACACAACATTGTAAATCACCTATAGTCCAATAAAAGTTAAAGTAAAATAAAATAAAATCATTAAAAAAAATTTTTAAGTTTGGTTTTAACCTGATATTGTCTATTTAAGAAAGTATTCCTAGTACGTGCTTCTCCATAACTAAATTATCACCTTTTTGAGGGCATAGGAGGAAAGGAAATTCATGTTTCTTAAATACCTTCTATACACCTGGCATTGTGCTAAGAGATTTACGTAGGATATCTCACTTAATACTAACATTAATCCTGAAAGATAGGTATTATTTTCACCTCTTTATAGTTAATGCAATTAGGTCTCAGAAATTAAGTTACTTGTTCAATGTCACACAGTTTGCAAAGGTGGTGTCAGAGTTTGAATGCAAATCTGTCTACCTTCAAAGCCCAAACTCTTTTTTCCCTGGAGCTCCCTGAGTGATCATAGTTGACATTTCTCTGTGACTGTTTATTCTTCTTTTCCTTTCTGGAACATCCCTCTGCCTCTTCTCTTCTACCTGATTTCTTACCCATCCTTCATGATACAGATTAGGGACCCTTTTCTGACGTAGAAACCTCACTTTCTTCCAAAGTCCCAGACCAACAACTATCTTTATGACTCCTCTTGGCATTTAATCTTAAAATGGCTTATTTCAGCATCTAATTATTTTATGCATAGGTCTTGTCTCCCCAACCAGCTTGCAATTTCCTTGCAGGAAGGGATATATATTCGCTATAGTAACACATAGACACTGAAATCATAATGACTTTAATGAGTGAGAACTCATGCAAAGTCCAACAAGTCACAGTGGAGGAAGGAGTTCTCTGAAAAGTTGGCCAACATAGTTCTATAATTGTGATGCTCTTAATTATATATACCATGTACCAGCACTGGGCTACGTGCTTCACAGATGTTAGCTCAATTTTTCCTTTTTCTTTGAAAATTATTTTTTAAACAGCTTTACTGAGGTATAATTTACATACCAAAAAAATTCACCCATTTTAAGTATATAACTCAATCATTTTTTGTAAACATACAGTTGTGCAACCATCACCAGGATCCTGTTTTAGAATATTTCCATTTACCCAAAGAGATATTTCATGTTCATTTGCAGTTAATCCCTGTTCTCACACCCTGCCCTAGGCAACCATGAATCTACTTTCTGTCTCTATAGATTTGTCTTTTCTGGACATTTAGTGTAAGTGGAATGATACAATATGTGGTCTTGCACGCCTAGCTTCTTTCACTTATAATGTTTTGGGGATTTATCCATGTTGTAGCATGGATCAGTAGTTCATTCCTTTTTATTGCTGAATAGTATTCCATTGCATAGATATATCATCATTTGTTTATCCAATCACCAGTTGATGAACATTTGTATTCATCAAACTGGACCATTTCCAATTTTTTACGTTTTTGAATATTGTTATCTCACAATATCTGAGATAGATACTTTGATCTTCATATTATAAATGAGAAAAATCAAGGCTCAGAAAAGTAATTATCTTACTCAAGGTGAAATAGCTGGTAAGTCATGGAGTATAGTCTTTCTAGCTCCAAAGCCCTTGCTCTGACAGTGATTTTCAGATTTGGGAACTTTGTTAATCTGAAAATTTAAAAAACAAAGATTTTTAATGTGAGAATAAACCTAAGTTTGTCATCTTTTGTATTTTGTAAAGGGCATTTAAAAAAACCAACTACCGGAACTTCCCCGGTGGTCCAGTGGTAAAGAATCTGCCTTCCAGTGCAGGGGATACAGACTTGATCCCTGGCCGGGCAACTAAGATCCCACATGCCACGGGGCAACGAAGCCCGCGTGCCACAACTACTGAGCCCGCATGCCTCAATGAGAGAGCCTGTGTGCCACAAACTACAGAGCCCACATGCTCTAGAGCCTGTGCGCCACAACTAGAGAGAGAAAATCCACACACCACAACTAGAGAGCAGCCCGCACCACAACGAAAGATCCCGCATGCCACAACTAAGAGCGAGTGCAGCCAAAAATAAATAAATAAATATTTATAAAAAATAAAAAACCAACTACCTTCTACCCAGCTTCACTTCATAAAAGAAAGGATATCTTTAACACCTAAAGTAGAAGAATAAATTAGGCTTTATAGAAAAGCTACATTGTCCTTATTTTTCTCATACCTCTGCAAAAAGTTAGTGTAGACAAGCCCTCATTTAAGAATCACTGTGTCTAGTGCTTCCCTGGTGGCACAGTGGTTAAGAATCTGCCTGCCAATGCAGGGGACACGGGTTCGAGCCCTGGTCCAGGAAGATTCCACATGCTAAGCCCATGTGCCACAACTACTGAGCCTGTGCTCTAGAGCCCGTGAGCCACAACTACTGAACCCACATGCCACAACTACTGAAGCCCGTGTGCTTAGAGCCCATGCTCTGTGACAAGGGAAGCCACCTCAATGAGAAGCCTGCGCACCACAACAAAGAGTGGCCCCCACTCACCGCAACTAGAGAAAGCCTGCGCTCAGCAACAAAGACCCAACGCAGCCAAAAATAAATAAATAAATTAATTTTTTTAAAAAAAGGAATCACTGTGTCTAGTCACTTAGCTACTTAATTAGTAGGGCTACAAACTGTGCTAAATTGAATTAGATGAAATACTTTGAGATGCTTTTTTAAATGATGTTAGATAAAAAGTCAAGGTCTTATTAACTTTCTTTCAATTGTCTACAATAGATCCCTCCCAAAGGGCGTGTTCTCTGTATAACAGTGTAGTACATGCAGTGAGGTGGCCTCTCTTTTCCAGGAATAGAGGGTTTAATCCCTTCATACTCCTAGCAACAGTTCCAGTGTCCTGGAGGAACTGTATTCCCAAACTCCAAAAACCAATCCTTCTGTAACCAGACAACAGCCTGGTTAGCTTACATTCTCTTTCCCTAAGAACTGAAAAGTATATAAAACCCTTGGATGGTAATTCCATGGCAACAAATTTAAAAGATTTCATTGAAACCCAGCCTTCATGGAGGCTGAAAGAAACGTTGAAGTCTTGCTGACATTTGTTTCGTGGTTTCCATCCAGGTCCCAGTGGAACAAATGCCATAATTAGCCCTCAGAAGAGAGGCCAGAGATTGACGACGAGGTCCCTCCAGTCATGCCTCGAGGCCTTGCTAGACTGGGACGCTCACACTGGTGTTCTCTGCTTTGTAGCTGTTGGTGCAAGAACAAAAGGACTTCAGTCTGCCTTGCTATTAATCCAACTTCACAAGCATGAAATTTACAGACACATACAGGAATTCATCATTGAAACCTTTTCCCCTTGTCATGTTCAGCTGCTGAAAAGTGGGCACACTCTTGGATATGAATGTTAATAAAAAGAAAAGGGGGGAAAAAAAGAATGGACAAGCTTTCTGAATCAGCTCTAGGCTCCCTCCACCTCCACCCCCAGCTACAGGTTGACATCTTGGGAGTTTGACATTTTGGGGAGAATGTAAGTCTCTCCACAGCATCTAGTTTGGGAAGATTTTGCTAAATTTTATTATCACCCTGAAAGTCAACTACTTTCTCTTAATAAATAAAACACACCTATAATGTAAGACCAATAATTCAATCTGTAAAGTGAATGAAAAAAAGAATAGCACTCAAGTCGTAAAGTGAACATTATTTGAGTAGAACCAAACCAGTGGTATCAACTGGTTTTGCTCATTTAACCTGTCTTCTCATCATCATATACCTATCATTTAGCTGCAGGGTGGATGTGTTCACACTGAACTATTAATCTGTTTCAAAATGCCATAACATTTCCATGAAGAACTTCCTAATTTTTTTTTTCAGAAATTAAATGTCTGTTTAAAGTTCATTCCCTCCTGCTGTAACTAATTGAAATGAGATTTGGTTTATCTTTATGACATGGAAATAGGATTGAGTTTCATAATAATAACAATAATGATAACCTGATAGATTTTAGGAGTAGTAGTTAATAGTTACAGTAATATAGGGAAGATCAGACTTGTCTATTGCCACCTAAACAGACCCCCATTATTTATAGAGAAGTGTGAATGAATGTCACATGATCTAACTACCAGTTCTTGATTTTGTATTTGTTTTCAGCTTGGACTGAATTTTAGAGCAGCACCATAAATGCATTGGAGCCTCAAAACAGTATTCCTTCAACAGCCAAATAAAGCATTAGAGGGCTTCCCTGGTGGCGCAGTGGTTGAGAGCCCGCCTGCCGATGCAGGGGACACGGGTTCGTGCCCCAGTCCGGGAAGATCCCACATGCCGTGGAGCGGCTGGGCCCGTGAGCCATGGCCGCTGAGCCTGCGCGTCCGGAGCCTGTGCTCCGCAATGGGAGAGGCCACAACAGTGAGAGGCCCGCGTAACGCCAAAAAAAAAAAAAAGAAATAAAAAGAAAGAAAGCATTAGCACACTGGCTGGGAAATACATTGAAATGCATTGCAATTGTGATGGAAAGAATCTGGTCTTGGGAAATACAAAAAGGAGGCTTTTTATTAGGGTCTTTTCCCCCTTAATATACAGAAGAGTAAGTCAAACAAAACTGTAGCACTATAGAAATTACAATAAAATTTCCCAAATATCATTTCATTTGATCCTCAATCAGCCCTCTGAGAGTGACTAGTATTATGATCTCCATTTTACAGGTAAGGTCACTGAGATCCAGAGGGGTAAAAGACTTGTGCAAGGTCACAGACCTAGTTAGCAGAAGACTTAACCCTGAAAGCCAGATCCCTCTATCTCCAATTTCAAACTCTTTTATCACCTACCAAGAAAATCAGGGAACATGCACATTGGGCTCAGAAGTCAATGGAGAACTTAGTTTTTACTTAAACACCAACCCAAGTCAGCCTCCTGCCACCAACATGAGGTTTACCTTACCTAGAATGTACACCAAAGATTCCAACTTTCAGCTGGCTTAGGGTTTTGCACTGCTGTATTTCATTATTACTATTGTCATCATTTATTGAGCACCTACTCAATGCCAGATGCTGTGTATCATTCTTCATCTCCATTTTGCAGATAATTTACATGGCTATAGGTCCTGACCTCTACTTACCTCTCCAGACAACTTCCACCTCATCCTCTTTGCTCCAGCCATACTGAATTTCTGTCAAGTTATCAAAGACCCCAAACTCTCACCACACAGGCTGTTTCCTCTACCCAGAACACCCTTTCCCATTCTAGCCCACCCTACTTTCCCAGTTATTCTTCAGGCCTCAGCTTAAGTGACATTTCTCAGAGGTCTTCCCTGACTCCTGCAGTTGGTTATACATCCCTTATGATCTCCTCTCATGGCACTCTAAGCTTTCATTTTCAAAGCATCCATTTTACTTTCTGAAAATTTCTTGTTTAAGGTCTGCCTTCCTGCTAGATTAGATGAGAGCAGAGATTGTGTCGATTTTTTATTGATATTTTCCAAAATATCAGTGGGAACCATCACCATTAATACAATTATGTGTTGTGTGAATGAGTGAATAAATAGGAAACTGGGGCTCAGAGAGATTAAGCAAATTAAGTGGCTTAAGAGTTAGGATTCCTTCATTCAAATGTAACTGGGTAGAGCTGAGGATAAAAACATCTTTTAATAAGCATACCATAATCACCCTATTTAAGGTTGCACACCATGCCCTCAGATCTGCCAACCCCCTTTACTCAGCTTTTATTTTCCTATAAAATATATCACATTCTAACATACTATTGATTTTAAATACTACTTCTAGCACACATGTGATTTTAGTTATAATTTCTTTATTATCATTATTATTTATTATTTCCCCTTACTAGAATGTGCACTTCATGAGGACAGGGATTTTTGTTGTTATTGCTCCTTCATTGTGAACCATGCTTGCCAAAAAGTAGATGTTAAATGAATAATTGTTGAACTGAACTGAAGGAATTCTTAGTGTCGAGATTTTCCTTAACACTTATTAAACAAAATACATTTGTTTTAGGTACTAAAGATGACAAGTTCATTAGTTACATGAGATGGATGTGTGATCTGAATATCCCCCAGGCTTCCCCAGTGACCAGCTGTTAAGACCTCATCCCACCCTCAGCTTGGTTTCCTAATCTGTAATATAAGGGTCAGCAGGAAGGAGTCAAGAATCTGTCCTAATCCTAAAGGTGATCAGCCCTTTGATAATTTTCTAGCGAGGAGAAAAAACAGAAGAGGTTTATTCACCTCAGAAACTCTGCAAAAAGGCCTGGAAACCTGGGAATTCAACTGGCTCTATTTGCCAAAATGTGCAGAGGTGATATTTATTAAGTACTTGACACTCCAGAGAGAACAATCCTGTACAAATATGGCATGCTGCTTTGAACACAAGCAAAGCAGGAATCAGATTCTATCTCCTTGCTGCATCCCAAGCCAAGGTGACTGTTGTGGTTTCAGTTCAATGTATTTATATCTCATCACCAACACTCATAACCAAGGGAGCCGGTTCAGAGCTGAGCTGTAAAGATTGTGTAGGGAGTAGTGTTCAGAGGTACACCATGCCTGACTTATGCCGATGAGTTTCAACACTCATGCATTCCAGATGAGCATCAAACTCTGTGATAAATAGTAAGAACAGGAATTCAGATTGCAATGAATGCAAAAATAAATAAGTAAGTAAAGCAATGCTGAAATTATTGAGTGAGAATCTGATGTGGGAAACTGTCCTCTCTTCTCCATCCTCAATGCAAAGGCCACAATTCATTCTCATCCTCTCTTGTCTGAATTACTATAGCAGCCTTTTACTGCTCTCCATACCTCCAATCTACCCTCTATAATGCAGACATAAGAATCTTTCTAAAATGCCTCCCTGAACTTGTGGCACTCTTCAATGTCTCCCCAGCTCTTTGAGGAAAACTCCATAGCATAACCCACAAGTCCCCCTGTGACCCCGCCCCTGCCCATCTCTCCACACCCATCACCTCCCACTGCTCCGTACACACTCTATGCTCTAGCTACACTGAACTACCTATAGTTGTCCTAAGTACCCAGTTTTTTCATGTTTCTATACCTTTGTGTATGCTGCTCCATTTGCCTAAAACACTTTTTCCTATACTTTCATCTATTCAACTCATTCATCATTTAAGATATGTCTCTGCCAGATAATTTTTCTTGATTTAATTCTATCCTAGTCTGAATTAGATTTATTAGGTAAATATTTATTTGATTCAACATTTATTGCAGACCTACTAGAGATAAAATAGTGTGGTAGTTTAAAACAAAAAATGGCTACAGATTTTTTTGCCATTCCCCCCATCAAGAGGGAGGGTCAATGTCCATGGAATCTGTAAAGTTTTGTGGCACAGAAGTGATGCTATGTGACGTCCATGACTAGGTCATTAAAAAATATATAGCTTCCACCTGATCTCTTGAAATACTCACTTTCTGACAATCCCTTTTGGGATACTTCGTTTCAGAATCAGCCCTCAAGCTGTGAGAAGGACAAGTCACATGGAGAGGCCACATGTGTCTCTGGTCTTCAATCCCAGCTGACCCCATCTTTTGAGTTCTTTCTGACCAGGGGCCAGAGAGTTAGGTAAAGGTGCCCACAGCTTGTTCCAACCCCCAGCAATTCAGGTTTTCCCAGTGGAGACTCCCCCCGAACCCCCAACATCAAGAAGTGATCTTCTGTCTTCTGCTACAAGACACTTCTGCTACAGTAGACAGAATTCTCAGATGGCCCCCAAGATTCCCCCCCACACCCCTTGTGTTTACATCCTACATAATCCCCTTCCTTCAGTGTGTGTTGAGGGGAAAGGGGAAGGACTGTGGATAGAATATCATTCTATATGCGATATCTATAACACAATATCATTCCCTTGTGTTATATGGCAAAGTGAAGGGATTTTGCAAATGTAATTAAGGTCCCAAATCAGATGATTTTGTTAAAAAAAAAAGGGAGATTATCCAGGGTGGGCCTGACTTAATAAAGTAAAAGTTATTGAAAGAGAGATTGTGCCATTTCTGCCAACCTTGAAGAAGAAAGCTGCCATGTTGTGAGAGGGCCATGTGGAAAGGGACTGCCTTCAGGAGCTGAGAGCAGCTCCCAGCTGACAGCCAACAAGAAAGTGTGAACACCAGTCCTACAACCATAAGGGACTGAATTTTGCCAGCAACATGTGAGCTTGAGAAAGGCCCTCATCTCCAGAAAGAGACACAAGCCAGCCAACATCTTGATTGCTTGATTGCAATCTTGCAAGTCTCTGAGCAGAGGACCCAGCTAAGCTGTACCTTAAGCCTCCTGACCCACTGAGAGAATAGATGTATGTTATTTTAAGCTGCTAAATTTCTGGTAATTTGTCACATGGCAGTAGAAAACTAATACACCTACTGTGTACCTTGTCTGAATTCCTGACCCACAAAATCTGTACACATAATGAATGACTGTTATTTTATGCCACTAAGTTTGGGGTTGTTTGTTTATTCAGCAATAGATAACTGAAACAAGCAGCCACTAAAAAAGACAAAAATCCTGTCTTCGTTGTATTCTTGCCCCTTGCTGGGAGGGAAGACAGACAATAAAATAAATAAGTAAAACATGGAGTGTGTTGGTCGGGCCAAGTGCTATAAGATGAATAAAACAGAAAATGGGGATGATGACTTCTGGAGGTAGTTTCAGTTTTAGACTGAAATGTTCAATCTAGTTGTTCAAAATATTTAACAACTACAGATGTTTGAGGAACACTGACCAGCCAGAACAGGGGCTGACCACAGTGCTAGAACAGGATCCTGGAGGTTCCTTGCTAGGTTAGGCATTAATTGTTTAGTTTTGGGATCTTGTATATATGTGTAGGTTCTTCAGTCTGATAGGAATAGGTATGCAGTACCCCCACCTCATTCATTAATTCATTTAACCCTCTGCTCAGCAAATATTCACTGAGTACTTATTACCTTAAGCCAAATGAGAGATGAGGAGCTCCATGAGCACTGCCCACTGAGCTCCTGGGCCTTGTTGTCCTGCTGAGGAAGTGAGAAACATACATGAGGAGTACTAAGCTACAGCAGTGCTAAGTTCATGAATATTGTTATATTTCCCTGTCTCACCTACTAGACCTTGGCTATAGGATTAGAAAAGAGAGAGAAGCTGAGATGTTCAGGAAATCTTCCGCAAGTGGTGGGAATGGAGCTGAAACTTGAAGGTTGGATATTTCCATAGGACACCTTATTCATCTTTGATTGTCCCCTAGTGCCTCAAACAGAGAGTGTAAATGTATGAAACGTGTGCAAACCACCTGATCAAAAGCAGTCGGCTAACTGATGATGTCTCTATCCCACACTCAACCGGAGAATCCTTCTCAATACATTTATAGACAATGATTAATGATCAAAGATGACACATAAAATAAAATCTATAAGCCATCTCTGGTAGCTTCACATCTTGGACATGGTAGGTTCTAATATTAGTTAATTAATCAATAGCCCACCTAGGGAGAAAGAGAAAACCATTTTTAGAAACAAAAACTACTCTAGAGAGAAAAGAGATGGTCTAGGAAGGAAGTTGTGTACTGTGTGAAAGCTCAGGTTTATTCCATCACACATAAGCTCTTTCATTCGAAGAAAGACAGTCTTGGTTTCAGGTTTTGAAGTCAGACTGAGCTAGATTCAAATCCTTGACCTCTACCAAATGCCAATTGTAGTCCCCACCCTCGTTGTGACAACAAGACATTGCTAAATGTTCCATCGAGAAAAACTGCCCTGGTTTTGAACCCCTGAATGAAATAAACAAGAGAAAACCCCTACCTTCATATAGCTTGCATTCTAATGGGAGGATAAACAATAAACAAATAAATATATTTATAAAGTAAATTCAGGTATGGAGAGGTGGTGGAGGGGTGGCTGATAGTTCCTTTCCCATTTGCTTCTCTGGATAAAAAAGAGCCAAGAACCATTCTGAAGACAGTAGCATAAGCATCAGACCCTGATGAAAAGATATGTCACTGATAAGCAAAAATCACAGAAATGGATGTTGAATGATCTGGAATAATATCAGAAAGAAATAAGATTATCATTTAAATAACCATATTGAAGGTCCAACATTCATCTCTTTTGGACATATTCTTGTGCATGGAAAAATAACCTCATCAACACAAGCACAGGACATCAACACACTAACGGGAAAAATTTCTCCTGCCTTCTCTCTAGCTCTGGACTATTTTTTTTTAACACTTTGGAAAGAATTTAGAGAGTGTCCCCATTCAATGAAGCCTCAAATTATGAAATAAGGCAAGATCACATAATAATAAAGAGTTATTTGGAACATCACTGAAATCATTTTTATCATAATGTCATTTAAATGAGGTAAAACTTGGTTTTAAACAACTAGATTTAAAAATCTTGTATGTACATAGCTTTTGTACAATTTATTAAATCAAAGCAAAACCACAAAACTAATAAAATTCAAGTTACATAGTGGCTGTGGTTTTGCAAAAACTAGCTTGCCATTCTAAACATGCCCCAGTTTGGCATGGCACACCAACGCCCCTGTGTGCTGTGTGCTGATTCGGTTCTCCCACCTCTTCTCTCACTTAGAATTACTGTGAAACCTTTGTCCTTAGAGTAAGCAGTAATATAATTTGACCTTCCTATGGTGTCAACACATCATTTTCTTATTAGATCTGTTGCCTCTGTTCTTTCCTCATTAGCCCACTAAAATTACCCCATCTAAACACAAATGCAAACTTAGAGAAAGGCACCACAGGGCAATACCAGGTTATAAAGAGATCATTTGAGCATCTGGAATATGCTTACATGATATTTTTTCTCTTCTTTCCTAAGATTATCATAAAATCCTAAATTTATAGGCTTTTGTAGAGAACTCTAGAACCCCTGATGATACATCCATGGAACCCTAGACCCCAATTTGAGAGACACTGGTATAATGGCTAGTGGCATCAGAATCAGAATGCCCAGGATTCAAAATTCTAGCTCTGACGCTTACTAGAAATATTTTGACTATCAAAGGACCATGTGCCACCCAAGACCGGGTCTCACAGAAGTTTACATCTGGACAAAACAGGCCTGGATTAAAACTGTGAAGTCATATGTTTGTGCTTCCCTGGCCTTGCCTTTCCAATGCCTCTCTTCCCCTCTAGGTCCTCAGCACCACCTCCACTTGAGACACCAGGCTAAGTCCCGGTCAGCCATCAGTTCATCATTCTGCCTCATTGCCACACTCTTAAATCCATCCCAAAATACCAGGGTAGAATGGTTATCTGTAGACTTTCAAAAATCATTTGTTAAGCTGTTTAATAGTTGAAAGAGTAAATACTCTAAGAAACTGTGACTTCCCCACCTTTGACTCCTAATAAAGGGTAGAGCAGGAAAAAAATCATTTGTTGAGCAACTACTACATGCTATACACTTTGAATACTTAATTTCATTTAATCCTCTCTCTCAATGAAACCAGCAAACTAGGTATTGGTCAACCCTCAAATGCAAAAACCACTGCATCTCTAATGCCAAGCAAAGTCTCTGAGAAAGACTAAGAGTTCAATAAATGTTTATTGAATGTATGAAGGTCACCTTGACTGAGGTTACAGAGCCAGTAACTGGAAGAGATAGGATTCAACCCTAAGACTGACTCCATGGCTTTTAATGCTCTTTCCTCTACACCAGGGGTCAGCAAACTTTTTCTGTAAAGGGCCAGATAGTAAATTTTTAGGCTTTAAGGGTCACACAGTCTCTACTGTAACAGCTCAACTCTGCCATTGAAGCACAAAAACAACCATAGACAATACAGAAACTAATGAACGTGACTGTTCCAATAAAACTTTATGGATGGATACTGAAATTTGAATTTTATATAATGTTCCCATGTCATGAAATATCATTCTTCTTTTGATTTTTTTTTTCCAACCATTTAAAAGTGTAAAGTCGTTGTTACCTTATGGGCTGTACAAAAATGGATAGTGGACTAGATCTGGCTTGCAGGCCATAGTTTGCCAACCCCTGCTCTACACCAGGCTACCTCCCAAGCTCTCAACTCTCGTAGGCCCTCCCCCCAAACAAATGGAATGCATGGAATTCAGATGGTAAAATTTCAGATCTTGATCAGTTAAATGAGATCAAACCTTTCAACTGCCTGTGAAGCTCTGCAGGCAGTGGCCTATCTCCCACAAAGCACATGGAAATCCATGACTTCTCAGGCCCGGTATACACAATGCCTTTCCTCTAACCATAGCTCTGCACGCTTTCAAAAAAGTTCTAGATTATTTCAGGATTAAGTCAGGTACTAAATAATAAAGTTGGTCCATTCCAAGAGAGCAATTATCTAATCTGTTAATGAAAGAGCAGTCACATATCATAGCAAAATCTCATCTGCTATATTCATTACAGGCAAAAATTAAGGTAAGTGAAACTTGCTTTATCTCCTTATTAAGTCAGGAAAAAGACTACATATATTTTCCAGGCTGTTTAGAAGATGAACCTCTATGATATTTTACAAATGTAGCTTTCATTTTCTTTTTTTTTTCACTTTTTTCCAGCTTTATTGAAATATAATTGACATAACATTGTGTAAGTTTAAAGTGTACAATGTGATCATTTGATACACATATATATTGTGAAATATTTACCACAATAAAATTAAGACATTCCTCAGCTCATCTCACATAATTACCTTTGAGGTTGTTGTTGTTAGCATGAGAATGTTAAAACTCTATTCTCATAGCAACTTCCTAGTGTATTTATTGAAAGGAAATGAAATCACTATCGCAAAGATATATCTGCACCTTCATTTTCTTTTTACCAAGGAAATTCAGAATAACTTGCCTTACTGTAAATCACAGTAGCTCTAGTTGTTTTTTTCTCTCTCCAAATGAGACATTGCCTGACATCTAACATGTGGTAAGATCTGAGAAAACTTTCCACAGATTGGTAAAATTCTTTCTACATGAATATGTAATGTAATCTTCTTGTTAAACAAGAATAGATAATTTCTCCCAAAATGAATGCAATAAAGGGGCATAGAAAGAATAAATAATTCTAATACTGTTCTTTAATTCTGCTTGTAATTTTCCAAATTCCAGACTGATGGCAACATAGTGGGCCTATTCTACTACCACTATTTCAAAATGTTCAGCCTGGGGGAAATCCACAGGGACAGTAGTTACTAAAAAGCCCCAAAAATGCAGTAAACTTCCATCATTTTATAGCAAAAGAAAGTCATTATTTGTCTATATTTGTCTATCTTACTTATGCCTGCATTCAACAAACATTTACTAAGCACCAAGTATGAGGCCAGGCATTATTATAAGCGCAATAGGGGAATCTTATAAAAACATAATCTTCATCCCCAAGGAACTCAGAGTTTAATTAGGGAGAAGATGCTGCTGAGGATGATAATGTTAATTATGTCAAGTGCATAATCACTGATTATATGTGTGGCACTGTGCTAAATGATCTACTTACAAAATATCATTTAATGTGACCCCCACCCAAATAACTTATGAGATGGGTGTTATTATTATTCCCACTTTACGGATTAAAAAATCGAGGTTTAGATAGGCTAATTAAGCCATGGGTTTTTTTTAATTTAATTTTTATTTTATATTGGAGTATAACTGATTTACAACGAACGTTATGTTAGTTTCAGGTGCACAGCAAAGTGATTCAGTTAGATATATACATATATCCATTCTTTTTCAGATTCTTTCCCCATATAGGTTATTACAGAATATTGAGTAGAGTTTCCTGTGCTACACAGTAGGTCCTTGTTGATTATCTATTTTATATACAGTAGTGTGTATATGTTAATACCAAACTCCTAATTTATCACTCCCCCGCAACCTGCACCTTTCCCCCTTGGTAACTATAAGTTTGTTTTCAAAGTCTTTGAGTCTGTTTCTGTTTTGTAAATAAGTTCATTTGTATCATTTTTTTAGATTCCACATATAAGTGATATCAAATGATATTTGTCTTTCTCTGTCTGACTTACTTCACTTAGTATGTGGACCTAGAGATTACCATACTAAGAGAAGTAAATCAGACACAGGCCATGGTTATATAGCTAGTAGGTAGGTAGGTCTGGGATATGAATCCAGGAAGACTGACTCTAGAGCCTGCTAAACTGAAAGTTGTATATCAATAAACATAACACAGTGTTGCAAGTGGCAAATGTTCTAAAAGAGCAGCAGATAAAATGTAACAAAATTTGAAGGGAGAGGTAATTTGACTAAGACAAATCAAGGGAGACTTCATGGCTCTGGGATGGAGGAAATTTTGAAATGGGGAGAAGGGAGGAAGGAAATTCTAGGAAGAGAGGACAGCATGAGCAATGGCACAAAGATGGGAAACAGAGGACAATGTTTAGGAAAAAGCAGATAAGTCCAACTATATATTAATGGGTGAAAGTTAAAAAGACAAGTGAGGTTTTACTCACAAAGACCATTAAAACTAGACAAGTAGACATTTATATGCTACTTTAGAGTGTACCAGACTCTATGAGGCAACAAATATCTTCATTTTATAAAAGAGAAAATTGAGGTTCAGAGTGGCAGAGTTACCAGCCCAGTGTCATACAGTCAGTAAGTTTTAGATCTCATTAATTTATTCAAAAGATATTCATTAGCCCAGGTACTGTACCAGGTACTAAAGACAATTATGAACCGGACATTGTCATTGTCTTCACAGCACCGCCAGTCTAGGTAGGAAAGACAACCAGTATAAAGCAGATCACTGCAATCAACTGTGGTGTGTGCTACAGTGGATTAAGTGTGAGGTGCTCTGTGAGTCTCATAGCCCAGGACCGACCTGGAGACAGGGGAGGCCTCAAGTGTCATTTAAGCCTAGACTTGAAAGATGCACAGAAGTTAGCTTGATACTTGGGGTGGGGTTGCGATGGGCATATGGTCAAGAGGAATATTCCAAGTAGAGCATTTCAGATATGCATGAAGGCCCAGAGGAGAGAGAAAATGTGACATCTTCCAGACCCTGAGAAGTTTAAAGGAAAGAGTCCAGAAAGCAGAAGCTGGAGAAGATGGTAGACACCACATTCTGAGGACAGAGGGGCAGCCGCTGAAAGTTTTGTTTTGTTTTGTTTTGTTTTTTTGCGGTATGTGGGCCTCTCACTGCTGTGGCCTCTCCCGTTGCAGAGCACAGGCTCTGGACGCACAGGCCCAGCGGCCATGGCTCACGGGCCCAGCCACTCTGCGGCATGTGGGATCCTCCTGGACCGGGGCACGAACCTGTGTCCCCTGCATCGGCAGGCGGACTCTCAACCACTGCGCCACCAGGGAAGCCCCTCACTGAAAGTTTTTAAGCAAGAGATGGGAGGGTAGGAGGGGTGATATGGTTAGATTTAGGTATCAGAAGGACAGAAAGCTGTGAAAGAGAGCTAGGAATAGATAGGATAGGACAGAGGCCAGTCTGAAGGCATTTGGAACTCAAACCAAACATTATTTGATTCAAAGATCACTTTCTACTCTTTGGAGACTGCAGAGCATCTGTGAAGCTTTAGAGGAGGTGAGTGACATCAACAGATCTATGTACTGAAAAGATCAGACTGAAGCAGCATGGATGACTCACTCGTTCTTTTCTTCCTTTTTCTTTTTTTTAAGTCAATAAATACTTGTCAAGCTCCTATTACATGCTAGGCACTATGCAGTAGTTTTAGGCCTGGAAATAGGAAGAAGGTGTGTCATTAGCAGGGATACAAACACTTTTTCAAAGTCTGTTGTCTAATATTCCTTTAAGACCCAATCTGAAAGCCCTCATTGCGAAAAGTTTCCCTGTCTCTGCCCTTCCAATTCAATTTAAAACTTTCTTAGCATCACCACTTAGTCTGTTCTATGAAGTCACACAACCCTGCTGCCATTATTTCAGAATCATTCACTAATTGCTGCACACATGTCTTATCTCAAGTGTTCCTCAGGACTTTCATCTGCATTGTTTTTAAGTTCTGGACACAAACAAATGTTTAGCTAAGAGGCCTGAGAGATTGAATGAATGAATGGACAGCATTGCAAGAGGACAATCTTTGAATGTTTGCTACTCTATTACATTTTATCACCGGTTCCATTCTCCTCATTATTCCTGAAGACAGTAGTTACATACACTACTGTATAACTTACAGTGGTGTAATTTTAAAAATTAAAAACACAATCAACCCTGTACATACCATAATATCTCTCCCAATCATTACAAATTCTTGCTTCTTATAAGGTACATGGAGGAATTGGCTTGGATTATAAACACCATGGTGGCTGGTATTGTAAAAGAACAAGGAAATTCAAGAGAGAAATAGATTCATATCCACAATATTTACAAAACACCTACTGTGTATAAGACATGCTTTGTATCTGCTATGAATACCTATTTTCTACAGGGAAAAGAGAACATTCATTAACTCTTCGGAAAAAAAAAAAAGCTCTTCGTAGGTGCCAGGAAACATGCTAGGAGTGGTATTTGCATTATTTCATTTTTAAGGCTTCATAGTAAAGCAGTAAGTTACATGCAGGTATTTCTTCTACTGCTCAAATTTTTACCTGACTATTGGATATACCTTGATTGATTGAACAGGGAAATAGATTTGGCATGATGTGAACTTTAATTGGTCATTACACAGTTATAATAGGGAATTATCACCTCACCTTAAAAAGCTGGTATCCCAAGAGTAGGGCAACATTCAGCAGCTTTGTTTGAGCAGCTGGCATAACTTACTTGGCTTTATGTTCTCCTGTTAACTGTTTGTAGTTATGAGCTATGCTGCTGTTTATTTCACAGGTCTAGAAATCTATTGCTTTTGATTGATTTTATGTTTTGATCGTAATTTGGTGACTTTTAGGTTTGTTTCTGTTCTGTTTTGATCCCTCAATTTATGATTTTTAGCTTGCAATAACAAAATATACTAGTTTCCAAGGGTTGCCATAAAAAATTACCACAAATTTGGTGGCTTAAACCAATAGAAATTCATTTTCTCACAGGTCTGGAGAAGGAAATGTCCAAAATCAAGGTGTTGGCAGGACTGGTCCGCCCTGGAGGCTGTGAGGGAAAATCCATTTCTTACCTCTCCCCTAGCTTTTGGTTGCTCTCAGGAATCCTGGGCGCTCCTTGGCTTGTAGATGCATCACCTCAATCTGTCTCTGTCGTCACATGGCCTGCTCCTCTGTGTCTGGATGTCTTTTCCTCTTCTGTCTCTTACAGAAATATGTGTCATCAGATTTAGGGCTCACCCAGTTCATCCAGGATGATATCATCTTCAGATCCTTAACTCAATTCCATCTGCAAAAATCCTTTTTCCAAATAAGGTCACATCACAGGTTCTGGGTGGGCATATCCTTTGGGGTGGGTGGGGGAGTGGCATTATCTACTCATAACAATACTTATAGCTATTCTTTTTCAACACAAACTTTAAAGTTGCAAACCCCACAAGAAAAAATAAAATAATTGTTATTACAATTTAAATATTCTAGCTCCCATCCTGTTTTTCCTCCACTGAAACAATTGTTTTATAATGAAACTGTTGTTATAGGTGAATAAGTAATTCATATAAATGAATAAATAACCCAAGCTTTCAAAGGCTTGAAACTAGTTGTTAATACCTGAAAAGCGCTCAAAATAATACCTTACATATAGCATATGTTATCTGAGTTAGATAAATAATAAACAGTGTGTTACAGAGAAGCAGAGTGTATTACTGTCCCATTTTTCAGATGAAGTAATAAGGAGCTCATTGAGGTTCACTACTAGGTCAAATGGTGAGAGGCTATGATTCAGACTCACATTGTCTGAGTCCAAAGCCCATGTGTCCTTGCATGGGCTGCACCAAGGTGTCCTTGGGGAAGCTGGGAGGAAGCAGGCTGAAGGTCACCATGACTCTGCTCACAATAACCCTCAGGGTTGAATCACCAGAGAAGGGATATTCACCAGAGAAAGTTCTGGAGGCAAGTCAGAGGTCAGTTACCATGAAACTGGTCTGAAATTCGCTGATATGTAAGAGATCTGAAAATCTGTGGGAAAAAGAGACACAAACTGGGGGCTGGTGGAACAAAAACGGGATTCGATGCAAAATAGAAAACCTGGTGAGGCACTGGCTGTCATTGAGGAAGTGGAATTAGGTGAAAATAGAGAATGTGATGAGTCTTTGTGGTGGCGAGTGCCCCCAGCCATCCAGTAGCTGAGGCCTTCAAGGGCCAGCCCTGCCTGCAGAACATACTTGATAACACCTTCTTCATAAAGGCTGAGTGAAGATACACCCCAACCATGTTCAAGGTATAGGAGCGGTGCCTCACTCCCCCAACAGTACAGCACACGAGGAAGAAAGGACAGGAGAGAAGGAAATCAGATAGATTATGTTTCATAAAGAAATGCAAAAGGTAGGCTCTGGAAACACATACAATCAGTGCTTGTTTAGAAACATGTGCTCTCTTCTACTTTTCTAAATTTTCCAAAATTTCTAGGCATAATATATTCTCATTTTATAGTAGAAAAGCAAAAAGCAATAACTATTTTAAAGGTGCTCTATTTTAAAATGAACATTCTTTGTAGGCCACATACTTTGATGGGAACTCAAATGGGATCAGCTGAGAACTAATAGGTCAAGAGGGAATGGGAAAAACATGTAGAGCCTTCAAAATAAATAATAATAGTAATAAAGAGTCCATGGCCTTTTAGTAAGGTGACTATATCTGTTATGTCAAGAGCTTTCATTAGGAGAAGGAGGATATTAAATGAAATGATGAAGGAGAGGAATAGCTAAATGAATATTTTGAATCAGTATTTATTGGAGAAGACAATGGGGAAATTCCTGTTCCTTGACAGAGATTCTTCAGTCTCTGAGGAGAAAGGTATGGAGCACCTTGAGGGACTCTGTGCAGTAAATCACCAGGACCAGATGGTATTCATCCATGGGTTCTGAATGAGATAAAGTGGGAAATCATGAGTTCTTCAGTGACAAGGATATATAATAGATGCTTAAAAACAGCCCATATCCCTGAAGAATGTGAAGTCATTAATATGGTATCACATATGTGTGATGTGTGTGTGGGGGGGGGTGAGTGTGTATGTGTGTGTTCCTTGCATGTTTTGGGGCCTTTGGGAAGAGGGGACAAGGGGGATTTTCTTTCAGAACCAGGAAAGATTCCCTGATGAAACAAAGGACAGAGGAGATTTAGGTAGTGAAAAGAGCATCAAAAGCTAAGAGACCAAATATTAGAGATGTTTAATAACATTTAAGCAGTTAAGCAGTTATTTTCCGGGTACTCTGAGAGATGCTGGGGATATAAAGATGAATAAACATGCCCTCTGTCTAACAGGAAGGCTTACAGCCTACTGACTTGGTTATTTTCATGGTCCTGCTATAGGCTTGGGATGGCAATTGATGCTATAACATAGCATCTTCCAACACTACTAGAGGATACAAGAAACATCTGGTAATTTTTTTCTCCCTTACAAAATCATAAAGTTTCAGATTGTTTTGCAAAATCTGGGGGCCTGATAAGCAAGGATAGACATTCACCTCTCATAGGAGCCAATTTCTAGATCCTAAGAATTATCTAGTAGTAATAATAATGAATGGCTAAAATTTATTGAGTGCTTACTCTGTGCCAGGATCTTGCTCAGCTCTTTACCTATATCATCTCATTTAATTCTCATAACAGTTGATAAGTACTAGCCCTAGAATTTTAATCTTTGTAGTCCAATTCCAAAGTTCATATTTAGAGCCATTACTCTATACTGTCTCTCTCTATGTATGTTTTATTTATAAAAGGTAATCAAAAGTTTCACAAAGCAACTCTTGCCCTTTTTACATTTGATTCTCTTCTCTTTCATTAAAAGGATGATGGTCCCAAATCCCCAAATTGATTTCATGGCCTCCAATGGGTCATAGCCTATAGTTTGTTCAGAGAATAGGAGTAAATAAGTAAATAGCCACATTCTCTTTGACTTTGAGGAATTACAAAGCTAAATGAAAGCTCATACGGTGATAAAGGTGACTCAGACCACTTTTAAATTGCCTTGAACCATTTCAAGATGCTTTTACCATGGTGGGGGGAGGCATGTTTCTTCCACTCTCTCATGTTCTCCCCTAAGTACATGTTGAATCAAATCCTCTAGCTTCTTTTATTGGGTAGAGTCCCCAAAGTTAAAAAGTTATTACTAGGACTTCCCTGGTGGTCCAGTGGTTAAGACTTCTCCTTCCAATGCAGGGGGTGCGGGTTTGATCCCTGGTCAGGGAGCTAAGATCCCACATGCCCCAGGGCCAAAAAACCAAAACATAAAACAGAAGCAATATTGTGACAAATTCAATAAAGACTTTAAAAATTGTCCACATCAAAAAAAAACAGTAAAATAAAAAATAAAAAGTTATTACTTACACTGATCTGAAATCTGACCACCTAAAACATCTCCCCACTGATTCTAGTTCCACCCCTTGGAGACACACAAGAATATTCAAGTAATTCTCCTACTCAACATCCTTCAGATATTTGGAATGCATTCATTTTCCCTCCTGGATGTTTTCCTCTTCAGAATAAAGATTTTTAGATCTTTCAACTATGTGTGAAGAAAGACAGAAAATCCAATCTAAATTGGCCTAAGCAAAAAGGGGCTTCATCTGCTCATATAGTAGAAAAGGCCAAGAATTGTTCTAGCTCCTGGCATGGCTTGATCTGGGGCCAAAGTCATGTGCTCAGGATAGACTTTCTATCTCTCCCAGCATTGCCCTCCTCCATTTTGGTTCCAGTCCACCTTGTAATATGGGTGAAGCAGTCCCAGACCTTGTATCTTCTCATGAATAAAGTCCAGCAGGAAAAAAGTGAGTTTCTTTCCAGCAAAACTTCTCTTCCATGTCATTGGCTCTGATTGGGCCACATGCTGAAACTTCCAGCAATTACTGTGGCCAGTGGCATTAAGTGCTTTGAGCAGCAAGCTTAAGTCACATGCCTACCTCTCAAGATGTATGGTGGAGAGAGTAGAGGGGTGGTCTTCAACAGGGAGATTTCAGGGGTTGGGTATTTGTAAATAGAAGCTGGGTAATAAAAAGGCAATAGCTGTCCATTAGACACTGGTGCTCACATTTCATAGTTCCAAACCACTTCATCAAAGTGGCCTACCAAGCAGCAAAATTCAGCCTTTCACTTAGCCCTGGAACTTGTCACATGCTGTGGGAAGAGAGACTGGGGCTAAGCCAGAATGCCCCAGTTAAGTCTACTCATACTCCAAGGGGATGCTCCAAATGAGTAGTAACTCCTTCTTTTCCTCAGCTGTCACCTGCTCTTTCCTTGTATCTTTCAGGAAGAAATAGTCACTCCCTTCACAGAACTCCTACTGGCACTTCTACTATATTGTAGTTATTCGTGTTACAGGCTTATGTTCCTCTTGACTGTGAGTTCCTTGAAGATAGGAATTTTTAAAATATGTTTCTGTATTTCTCATACCCAGAAAAATACTTGATAAAGGAGACATATAATGTTTTTTTGAATGAGTTATCCTGAGAGCATGGAAGAAGACATCCCACACAACTCTGTGAGCATGAAATCAACCTGCATCTTTCTCAGTCTGAGTGGGTCTCAGTAGCCACACCCATAAAATCACTGAAAAAATGCTTCAGATTCCCTGACACACTGAGGCATGGATGGTAACAAAACAAAGCTGAGCATTAGGCATAGACAATCCAGGAAGGCAGGAAATTATCAGGCAGGAATTGCAGTGATTACATGTTTAGAAAGCTAAGTCCAAAAAATATCACAAATGTTAGAGGTTGCAGTCAGTGAGAACTCAATCACTTATAGAATTGGTAGGAACTGAGCTAAGGACTGATTCTGTTCACTCTTCTTCTTTTTAAACTGCCAGGGTGGCCAGGAAAGGGAAGAAGCATAGGGATGAGTCTGGAGAAAACTGACCATGACTACGGCCAATGTAGGATGTGATTTCCTACCCTCAGTCGAGGTGGGAAGAAGAGACTCAACAATAGGTATTTACTAAGCAACCTGTGCTAGTTACTAAGGCTACAATGATGAATAACACAAATACAATCCCCCATCACTAGATTTGCATGCCCTTGGCCAGAGCTTCAAAAATTACTTTACCCTCTCTCGCATATGTAAGACTGAGGCAATACTTACAAAATGCATTAAGCTCCTCAGATAAAGAAGTTATCTAAATGAAGATACACTTAACTGAGAAAATCATTGTGTTTATTAATCTTTCAAAGCGCACCAATGTTATGCTAGCAGGATGCTGATGATATCAATGTTATGATTTATTTGCCTCAAATAGAAAGTCAAGCCAGAAAAGCAAACATGAAAACAGAAACTACCCTTAAACCAAGACCCATGCCCATAGCAACGTTACTACATGTCCATGGGTCACCGGTCACCCACCTGCAGGAAAAAAATCAGAGCCCTGCCCCTGGCCGCACTTCCTCTGCCACCCATCCCAGGCAGTGAGTGTTGTTGCAGGGAGATGAGATGCCAAAGATGATCCTGATGCTTTCCTTTCTGCCTCTTAAAGATAATCATTATCCCTGGAATGACAATTTGTAAGCTCAACCTAATTACGGCCAAATTGATTAAGAGATGCATAATCTAAGGATTAGCATTCAGGCAAATGCTGTGTAACTCAGCCACCAAGGACTCAGGAGGAAACAGCTGTTTTGTTCAGGAAGTTGTTTGGAATAAAAGAATGATTTTTGTCTTAGGAAATTATTTAGTATCATCCCTTTCTTATCTGAACTCCTAAGCTAGGAACTTTCTGGGATCAAATATTCCAAAGACAAGGTTCCTGAGTCTGTGAGGAAGGAAACAGCATTATACATGTTGGAGACAATCTTGGGCTCCACCCCTTCCTAACAAGGAGGCTGCCTGGATGCTCTTAGCTTCAGAATCATGCATAAAGTTCCCAGCACAGTACTTGGGAACTAAGATTTCAATCAATATTTGTTCCTTTCCTTCCTTCCCTTGTCTTCCAGGACTCTTTATAGCTGCATGGTTTTTAGCCTCTAACTATTTAAGGTTAGTAAATGAATAAAGTGTTTATTCTTTTTAGAAAAGGAAAGTTTCTTCTTTCGCTATGTTTCAGGACATATAAGCACCCTTACCAAAAAGGCTAAGAATGATGATGAGAAAAGCTAAAAGCAAGGTGAATATTTGTGTGGGTTCTCCTTGAAAGTTAAAAGGTCATTCTTTTATAGTAAGTTGATGAAGGGACAAGGAGGAAGATGAGGGAGACAAAAATTTATCTACTGTGTGATAGACACAGCATATTTCACACATTACCTCCTTTAATTATCATCTTGGTACTTCAGTGACATCAAATCTCAGCTCTGCTCCTTCCTAGCTGTATGAGGTTGGGCAAGTTACTTGACTTTTCTGTGCCTTAGTTCAACATCTGTAAAATGAGGAAAATAATAGCACTTACCTCATAGGGTTGTTAGAATTAAATGCGTCAATAATGTAAAACTCTTTGAATAGTGCCTGACACATAGTATGTATTCAATAAACGTTAGTTGTTGTCAAAAGTCATAGGGAGAATGAGTATCAATAATAATATATAAAAGCTCTTGGGTGGCACATAGTAGATGCTCAATAAATGCTACCTGTTATTATTTAGTAATAAAGTAAAATATGATTTTTTTTTTTTTTTTTTTTTTTTTTTGGTGGTACGCGGGCCTCTCACTGTTGTGGCCTCTCCCGTTGCGGAGCACAGGCTCCGGACGCGCAGGCTCAGCGGCCACGGCTCACGGGCCCAGCCGCTCCGCGGCACGTGGGAGCCTCCCGGACCGGGGCACGAGCCCGTGTCCCCTGCATCGGCAGGCGGACTCTCAACCACTGCGCCACCAGGGAAGCCCTAAAATATGATTTTTAAAAGTACTCTTTCATCAAGTTTATTGCATATAGGAGCTGCCTCTGTGTCAAGCAGAAATATATGAATATCCATTCTGACTTTATTTTATAGATTATCAAGTCAGAAGATGACAAGTTTCTTGCCCTCTTTATACTAAATCTCTTTCAGAGCCCATAGTGAGTTGGGTAAATGCTCTAATATCAGCCATCAGGCAGAATTTCCAAGGATAGCAATTCCTCAGTTCCCTCTCTGCCCTTATCCCCATTTACTGTCATAAAACACCAAGTCAATGCCTAACTGCCTCAGGGTAGGGACAGCAGATGGGGGTGTCTTCTCTCTATTTCTCACAACCCTCATCTTCTCTGTCCCTTTCCTATCTTTCCAGTTCTTTACCTACCACTCCTTTCAGTGCACACTAAGACTCAGCAAAACAAACAACTTGTAACACTCCACCCTCACCTTGGCTTCTCTCTGCATTTGAACTGGTTTATCCTAGCCCGTAGGAGACATTCAGTACATGTTTACTGGTTGAACAAAGGATTTTAAACTGCAGAAGAACCTACATACCAAGGAAACAGCATGCTATTCAGACTTGGCATCACTGCAAATATTTATCTTTAATCACTTTTGTTTGTAGCTTCAATTAGAGAAGAATACACATCTCTTAAACAATTTTCAGTAAGTGACAGCAGAAATAGTTCCAGGTTACCATGTAAGCAGATACAAAAGCAGCAAATCTCATGGCATTTATAATATGAAAGGAATAGAATTGCCTAGAATACTTAGAATAACATTGAACATGGAGGTTTGATTCAAAATGGACTTTTATACTATTCATATAGTAACTCATCCTCCAAAGTGCTCACACTCCCAGGTGCTGTGAGGAACACAAAATATAAGTTAGATCTATTCTTTGCCCTCAAAGTGTTTATAATGCAGTTGTGGGGGGAAAAAAAGATACATGAGTGGGTTACAGAATATTTCCAGGCTAAACTGGTGGTACTGAGAAAACACCTCTGTAATCTGAGAAATGAATTAGTTTGAGCTAGAATTAAAAAGTACACAATAGGGCTTCCCTGGTGGCGCAGTGGTTGAGAGTCTGCCTGCCGATGCAGGGGACACGGGTTCATGCCCCGGTCCGGGAGGATCCCACATGCCACGGAGCGGCTGGGCCCGTGAGCCATGGCCGCTGAGCCTGCGTGTCCGGAGCCTGGGCTCTGCAACGGGAGAGGCCACAACAGTGAGAGGCCCGCATACCGCAAAAAACAAACAAAAGTACACAATAAAAAATGGAGTTCTCCAAGTACAAAAATATTGTAAAATTCAGTTTAACCAGGTTAATAACTTTCCCCCCAAATTTATACTTTTATACATATTTCATGTAGGCTGTAGAATAATTGAGCTATGCTATACTATACCTATATTCTTATGAATACTATTAAAAAATACATATTCACATGAGCTACAAAGCTGCAATTCAACATTTCAACACTTATGGCTCTAAAAGAATTATATAGGATTTTAGAGCTGATTCTAATTTCTGAACTCAAATGGAGCCAAACTCTTCCATTTCCCTTTCTAGAAAGTTAAGGGACACATAAAACATTAAAATTATAATTAATTCATTAGTTCTTTAGATTATTAACCCAGTACGAGGATTATTCAGCTTTCTTTATTCCTAATGAAGAGCTGCCTGATAAAACAAATGAATATAACAAAACAAAACAAAAAACAACAACAAAAAAAGAGCTGCCTGATTTCTAATCTGTACATATAAAGCACTTGGAAGCATTCTTGGCATGTAGTAAGCATTCAGTAAGTTTCATTGTTGCTGCTGCTATTATTATTACTATTACAGCTACTGCTACGATTTGTCCATTGTTCGCTAGTGCTTGCTTACCCCCAGGACAGGGAACATAAATAGAAGGCCATGAAACTTACCCTAGACCAGGGGTTCTTTACTTGAAGTTCGTAGACCCTTGAATATGTGAACTTGGACAGAAAAAGTTTATATATTTTCTCTGACCTCTAACTGGAAAATAGTATTTCCTTCCATCATAAATGTAGATAACAAACCTTTGTCATCAGTAGAAATCACAGATATTTTCATATTTTAGAGTTGTTACAAAAATATCATGTATGTTCATCAATACTTTTCACCGCTAGAACTTGTTACTTAATACATTAATAAAGAAGCATAAGGACTTCCCTGGTGGTGCAGTGGTTAAGAATCCGCCTGCCAATGCAGGGGACACAGGTTCAAGCCCTGGTCCGGGAAGATCCCACATGTCATGGAGCAACTAAGCCTGTGCACCACAACTACTGAGCCTGTGCTCTAGAGCCTGCGAGTCACAACCACTGAGCCTGCGCTCTAGAGCCCGTAAGCCACGACTACTGAGCCCGCATGTCACAACTACTGCAGCCCGTGTGCCTAGAGCCTGTGCTCTGCAACAAAGAGAAGCCACTGCAATGAGAAGCCCGTGCACCACAATGAAGACCCGATGCAGCCAAAAAATAAATAAATAAATTTATAAAAGAAAAAAATAAAGAAGCATATTTAACACTATATCACAAATTTTTAAAAAATATTTTGATAGTTGCATATATAATATATAATTGACTTTCTTTTTATTTGCATGTATTTTTATTTATTAATTTAAAAACATTATGCCCAGAAAGATTTAGTAGGCTTCACCAGACTGCCAAAGGGATCCATGGCACAAAAATGTCCAGGAACCCCTGCCCTAGCCATTCGCAGACAAAATCTTCATTGACACTATCCCCTCTGCCTGGAACTCCCTTCCCTCCTTTTACTATTGAGTCCTACCTCAGCTCAAATTTGCTCTCTTTGTGAAACCTTACCCTCTCTGCCCCTATTCAAAACAAATTGTTCATTGCACTTACTTCCTGAGTTTGTACCTCTCTTTTACTCGCTATTTGATCTTGAACAAGTTATTAAACTTTCTCAAACTCATATTTCTCAAATGTAAAATGGAAATAATAGTAGGTATATATAGTGCTAAAAATGACTGTGAAGATTAAGCAAGATTATGCATATGAAATTCTTCATGTAATGTCCAGAGTAGCAATTTTCAAACATTTTGGTTTCAGGACACTTTCATTCTCTTAAAAATTTCTGAGAACGCCAAAGAGCTTTTGTTTATGTGGGTTGTGTATACAGATATTCAAAGTTAGCCCTGAGAATTTTTTAATGTTTCTTTATTAATTCATTTATAAATATAAATGATAAACCTTGTAACCTGCTACATAAATAACATATTAATAATAATAAATTTTTGTGGAAAAAAACCTATATTTTCTCCAAAATAGTAAGAAGAGTGACATTGTTTTCCATTTATATAAATCTTTTTAACATCTGGCTTTTATGTCTGTTGCTGTATGTTGTTTTAATCTAAGTATACAAAGAAAATCTAGCCTCACACAGAAATGGATTTGGAAAAGAGAGGAGTATTTTGCTAGTCTTTTCAGGTAACTATGGATATTTTTCTCTGATACTTTACCAATTTGACAAGTAGTAGTTAGGCCTGTGGAGATACGGAATCTGAAATGATACCAATAAACTTTTCATTCTCTGCTGCATTAAAATTCACTGGTCTATCTTGCACTTTGAGTGGCTCTCTTACTCACATTTGATTTTTTTTAAACAATGTATCTTTTTATTATGAATTTTTTTTAACATTTTCATTTTCAACCAGTGGCTTTTGTACTATTTTAGACAATGCCTTAGAGTCTTTTTGTTCTTTTTTTTTGGCTGTGCTGGGTCTTAGTTGCGGCCTATGGATTTTATATTTTTAACATCTTTATTGGAGTATAATTGCTCTACAATGGTGTGTTAGTTTCTGCTTTATAACAAAGTGAATCAGCTATACATATACCCTGATATCTCCTCCCTCTTGTGTCTCCCTTCCACCTTCCCTATCCCACCCCTCTAGGTGGTCACAAAGCTCCGAGCTATCTCCCTGTGCTATGCAGTTGCTTCCCACTAGCTATCTATTTTACATTTGGTAGCGTATATATGTCCATGCCACTCTCTCACTTTGTCCCATCTTACCCTTCCCCCTCCCCGTGTCCTCAAGTCCATTCTCTACGTCTGCGTCTTTATTCCTGTCCTGCCCCTAGGTTCTTCAGAACCTTTTTTATTTTTTTTTTAGATTCCATATATATGTATGGAATTTGTTTTTCTTCCTTTCTGTTTCTTAATTTCTTTCTGTGAGTATTAATAGTCCTTTAAAAATTATTGTTCAGTAATAATGGAATATTATTGAAATTTAATAATAATGAAAGCATTAAGGATATTAAGGATATATATTATGTATACATATATTTACATATATATACATATACACATAGAGAAAGAGAGTACAACTTTAGATGACTCCCATTTATTTTTATATGGAGTGTTTTTCTTTTCTTTGCCTTTTAGATAGCTTTTTAATTTGTTTTTGCTTTCCGTTTTTTCTTACATTCCAAGTATGTATTTTGGACTTTTTTTTTTTTCTTAGATTCCATATATATGTGTTAGCATACGGTATTTGTTTTTCTCTTTCTGTCTTAACTTCATGCACTGGTCACTTGCAAAGTATTGGTTCACTGAGTTATGCGGATCTCCAAAACACTGACACATTTCATTACAAAAAAATTTAAAAATCACATCATTAATTGCCCCACAATCTCACTGGAAATGCTTTAGGATTTGGGAAGCTGACAAGTTCATGTGCCAGACATAAATCTTGCAAAATTCTGATTTTCACGTGAAAGTTCAAATGTTATCATTGGCAACAAATACTGTCAGTTGTTTCTCCTTGAAGTGACACGCTCGCTTCATTCATTTTGGAGAAAATGTCTGCCAAATGTTTGAATAAATGTAGTTTGCCTCTCCGTTGTTCTTTCAAGTAAAAATAGTGTTTCATGAAAACAAGTGGCTATTCACTCACACAAGTGTTTTTCCTCGAGACAACCGTCATGCTTTTGTGTGCATCAGAATTGCTTAATATGTACTTCCCATTTTGTCACATAGAATGTTGAATAGGTGTGTATTCAAGGGTCTAGATTTAATAAAATTAATCATTTTTATCCCTTCATCAAGGCATTGTTTTTCCATGGCAATGATAAATACAATGACAAATTAGTGGCAGATTTTGGTGCCACTACTTTGATTCATGTTAAGACACCAATAGTTTTACCCACCATTGGGTAACGCTTTTGCATCATTGTTGCACATGCCAAAGAGTAAAAATAAGCAAATAGTGTCTTAGCATTATTATGAAAATCGTTTTGACCTTCTAGACCTCCTGAAAAAGTCTCAGGGATCCCAAGGAACCATCAACGACCTTTTGAGAACCCCTTATTAACAGCACAGTATGTGCTTTATAAATGTTAACTATTGTTACAATTAGCTATAGGGATTATACATTTCTAATTAAAACTCTGGATTATAACATGTCACGTGATCTGCCTGTGAATAGGTGCAGAAATAGAGACTGTCCCCTCCATATCTTTCTTGTTCTTTTTTCATTTTGCCTCATACTATAGTTAGATATTTAACCAGCATCAAGACATTAAGGTCCCAAGGACAGCGATAAGACTTTACCTAAGGCAATACTCTAGTACCAGCATAGTGCTTTATACAGAGCAGGGGCTTTATAAATACTTGTTAAACAAGTGATGAATGAACAAATGAACAAATGCAAATCAATCCACTCTAGGCTTGTCAGCAACTCTTGTGGAAGAACAGAGGTTGAAGTGGTAGACACTTTATTTTTATTTGTTCACTTTTAAGGTAGTCATTTCAACTATCGCAGTCTTGTTCAGGAAATTTGTGTAATAATCAACCAAGGTTATCTTTTATGGGAAATAACGTTAATTGTTTTTCTTCCTAAAAAAAATAACACTTGTTAATTGTAGAAAATACAGACCAAAAAAAGAAAGAAGAAAATTACTGGAAATTCATCATCTAGAAATAACCTTTATTGAAATTTGTATCTGTCTTTTTTTCTGTGCAGATAACTTTTTTACCTTCTGTTTTGTTACCTCCTTTTTTCCTCTAACACTATACAATGAACATCCTTCTATATCATTATATATCCTTCTCTAACGTAATTTTTAATATGTACATATTATATCTTATTTGGATGTGCTTCAGAAATAATTGGTTAAGTGAGGTTTTCTTTGGATTTGATTTTTCCCCTATTACTCCTGTCCCATCTCATTACCAACCAGAAAAACTACAAATCAACAGTAACAGAATGATACAGTAAGTAAACTTAAAGGATCCACTGAGAATTTTTACCTTTCTATCATTGTTACAAGCACCATGGCGATGAATAACACACCCACAGCAGAAACAGCCCTGAAAACAAGAAATAAACATTGAGAACACCCCAAATAAGATATTTTAAGATATATCTAGAGAAAAATAAGCATGGATGATGTAGCTAAGAAGAAAGAATTCCCCTCTTGGGAAGCTGCGCGGGAAAAGTGCTCAATGACGGGATGTGTGGTAAACCGTTCAGATGGTCCACTGAAAAGTCAACTCTGAAGCTGCATGAAATGAATGGGCAATAACATAAAGACCAAAATAAGTAGGAGTTGAAGTATAAAGAACTCTGTTACTGCATTGCTAACAGGGCCATTTAGGTGGAGGTTAAGGGCACTCCATTCTAAACTCTGTTTTCCTTTAAAAGAACTTGAACTTTCTCCTTAACTTCAAAGATAGTCAGTATAGTCAGCTGAATAGAAAAGAAACATCAAACTAAGAAGAACGTTACCAAAGAGAGAAAGTCAATAGACAACAGAGTCAGATAAGAGGGAGAAGAAGAAGTGGAACTAGATGTCCCCAAAGAAAATTATATTCATGTATAGCTCGCTCTCTCTCTCTCCATATATGTATATATAGATATAGATATGGATATAGATATAGATCATTCTGATTTACTTAATAAAAAAGCAGAAGTCTGGGAACTGTAAGTACTTTCTGATTTTTAGTAAGTTGAAGAGGTCGTTTCTTCACTCAACATGGTTCAGTGGCTTAACTAAGATTCAGAGAGTTTCAAGTTCTATATTCTCAGCTCTTTCAATGAAGTATTAAAAAAAATTCTAACTCCCTCCGACCAGCATTCTGCATCCTTAATCTACACTTAAATTATACTCTCCCACTCCATTATTCCTCCAAGATCATTCATCTAACTAAATCTGTCCACTTCATCCAAGCCAATCTCTCTAGAAATCCTTGAACACATCTTGCTAAATTCTGCCTCCAATTACTTGCCCATATAATTCCTCAGGATGCTTGTCCTTTTTTCTACCATTAGTTCCTTCAACTCAGATCAAAATGAACCTGCTTCCTCCCCGCAAATGTTGCCTAAATGATTCCACTCATTTAAATCATTCATCTATCAGTCATTTTAAAGAATATACCTCATTCACATTATCACTGACATATTGCTTTCAAGTTGTTTTATGGAGGGCTTATTTATTCTTTGAATTGTAAGTTTCTAGAGGGCAAGTGTCATGGCTTCTAATTTTTTTGTTTCAAGAAAATGGAAGATAGAAAGAAGAAACAAAGGAAGGGGGAAGAAAGAAAAAGGGGATATGGAGAAGTAACAAGAAAGAAGACAAACAGAAGATAAATCAGTGAGATTTTATTTTCTAATACACACAATGAAAATAATGCTTTGTGAAAGTCATATTGACATGAATAAGTCTAATTCTAATAAGCACTCAATTTAAGATTGCAATCTGACCTTCCCCATCCCTGTTCCATGCTCTATTTTTTCTAATAATTCTATCTTTTCTAACTGCTATTTCTAATAAGCCATTTTTAATCTAATGACCACTCTATTAAAACTGCAACCCACCCCATCTCTCTTACCCTGTTTCACTTTTTCTTTTTTATACACTTATCACCTTTAAACATACTAAATCATTTATTTATTATATATATTTTACTATTGATTCCCCATCCCTACTCAACTCTAAGTAAGCTCCCTGATGGCAGGGATCTTCATCTGTTTTGTTCCCTGATGTAACTTCAGCCCCAGAAGCAGTATCTGACCCAAAGTAGGTGCTCAGTAAACTCACTGAATGAACAAAGCTCTCTGCAAATGTCACATATAGGCTCTGAAATTTTCACAAATACCCACGACAGTCACAGTGATCAATGAAAAACTTGCTCCCTCATTAATACTGCATACCAGTGTTAATCAACCACCTAAAAGATGGCTGATTTAGACCCCAACTAGATTAAGCACTATGAAAACGGGTGTTATAGAGAGTCAAGCAGAACTTTACAGAGCATGTGGCCAGTGTGGCCTTGACCACAGGCCCCCTGAGGGGCTAGGTGTTAACCAAATAAAATGGTGATGGGGGTGACAGGTGGCCAATCTGGCTCAGAGACCTTAACCACTACCTCCCGACCCACAGTAAAAGCCACAGAGGGCCTGTGACAGGGGACTTGCTGTCTCAGGAACTCTCTCCAGTGTCATATTTCTACTCCAACTGGCTGACTTAGTGTAGGCTTCCTGCTTCCAGCCAGTTGTCATTCCTGCCCTGTCTCTTCTGATGAAGCATCCGATTCAACAGGCCTCTTTGATTCACAAATTAATTGTTTTTGGGTCCCCTTTGGCTCCAACCTAGTCCCTCCCTTGTCTAGGAGAGAAGTTTATATAGCTTTTATTTATTTTTTTCTTCTATTTATCTATTTATTTTTGGCTGATTTGTGTCTTCATTGCTGCATGTGGACTTTCTCTAGTTGAAGTGAGCATGGGCTACTCTTCATTGCGGTGCGCGGGCTTCTCACTGCGGTGGCTTCTCTTGTTGCGGAGCACGGGCTCTAGGCACATGGGCTTCAGGAGTTATGGCTTGCAGGCTTTAGAGCGCAGGCTCAGTAGTTGTGGCACACGGGCTTAGTTGCTCCATGGCATGTGGGATCTTCCCGGACCAGGGCTCAAACTCGTGTCCCCTGCATTGGCAGGCGGATTCTTAACCACCGCACCACCAGGGAAGCCCTATATAGCTTTTAAAATGCATGGCTTGAAGACAGCCACCTTCAGAGAAAGTCTGTAAAACACAGTCTTGCCACAATTTCAATAATTCCTCTCAAGGTACCCAGAGCAGTGGTGTCAGCAAATATGAGTTCAACTACTGGTTCTACCACCTCCTAATTGATTATCCTTCAAAATAGGCAAAGCTCCTTATCTGTGCACACAGGCCCCTTCCCCCAACTCTAGAGCTAGACAAATATACCTTTCACTTAAAAATGTTGGCTCTGAGTCCTACACGCTAGCTCAGTCTCAAAAGGCCAATAATATTCATATGAAGTCTTGACAAGTTCCAAAGAAAATTTCTCCATTACAGCTAGAAGAAGCTGGGCTTTGCAGTCAGATAGGCCTGAATCTGTTGGTGCAGCCACTTTCCAAGCTTTTTCCATGACCTTGGTTAAGTTACTTTTCTTCATCTACAAAACAAGTACGTAATAAATATTCACAAACTTATTGTAAGGAATAAAATAGATAATGTATATGAAGTGCTTGGCATAGCCTGATACACTCTTGGTGCTTAAGGGCTATTAGCAATTTTTATTAATATTAATACCAGCTATAGTCTAATATAGTCTCTACTGAGACTAGTACTGGGATGAAAGAGACCAGCACTATTTTCCTTGAAGGCTAACTGGGTCTTTGTTTCCTCCGTAATGCAGTATACAATAGCTGCTCAACTTTTGTCGTGTGAGTACATGAATGAACAAATGAATGCATGGACAACATAATAAGGGAAAGCACGCTACAAAGGAGTTGGAAGTCCTAAGTGTTTGACTTACTTCAACCACTAATTAATTAAATAACTGAAGATCTGTGGATATTACACCACTTTTAAGTCCTTTTAGACTTCTAAGTTCAAAAAGTCCTTATGGGGACTTCCCTGGTGGTCCAGTGGTTAAGACTCCATGCTCCCAATGCATGGGGTCTGGGTTCCATCCCTGGTCAGGGAACTAGATCCCACATGCCACAACTAAAAGATCCTGCATGCCGCAACAAAGATCCCTCACGGGGCAAAGAAGATCCCGCGTGACGCAACTAAGACCCAATGCAGCCAAATTAATTAATTAATTAATTAATTTTAAAAGTTCCTTATGGCTCTGACACTGTTAGATTCTAACAGTATTTAAAAAGGTAAAAAACAAAGATACAAAAACAAAAGGTACAAAACAAACAGTATTTGAAAAGAAAAGGAAACTCTTAATCAACCTCTGAGACCTGTTGCTATGGACTGAATTGTGTCCCCCCAAAATTCATATGTTGACATTCTAAACCCCAGTGTGGCTTTATTTAGAGATAGGACTTTTAGAAAAGTAATTAAGGATAAATAAGGTCACAAGGGTAGGTCCCTAATCTCATAGGATTGGTGTTTTTTTAAGAAGAGACACCAGAGAGCTTGCTTTCTCCTTCATGTGAGGGCACAGGGAGAAGGCAGCCATCTGCAAGCCGGGAAGGGAGCCCTCACCAGAAACCAAAGTGGACAACACCTTGATCTTGGACTTCCTAGCCTCCAGAACTGTGAGAAAATAAATTTCTGTTGTTAAGCCACCCATTCTGTGGTATTTTGTTATGGCCACATGAGCTAAGCCACCTGTTATATGCCATACCCATCAGAAATATTCAACCCTATATTCAGAGTTCTCTAAGAATATCATTTTTAATTTCCATTCCAAACCCCTATAAATTTTATATCCAGATGCTGCTTAAATGAAATTACTGTATCGCAACAGCAAATTGACAATTCTAATAAACTACTCATTGGGTTGAATTTATAAACACTTTAGTACTATGCTTCAGAACATTAATTATCAGTTTGAAAAGCTGACATGCTTTACTCCCATGTTTACTTGACAGTTATTGAGCAAATTTCATGTTTGTTAATTAATTACTCAATGCAAAATCCCTAAGATTCTAAAGTAAATTTACTCACCAATTTATCATAACAAATCGAGTCTTTCATAGCTGAAAGAATGGGAAATTCCCCTTCATTTGATGAAGAAAAACAATGGCTTTTGACACTCTAAGAACAGTTAGGGTCAGGCATGGTTTCCTGGTGGAGAAGAAATTCCTGAATTAACAAGCCTTACCCAGGAGAAATTTGTACATTCTACTCATACATTGCTCAATAACAGTAGCTGGTAGCCACATGTGACTACAGGGCACTGGAAATGTGGCTAGTCCAAACTGAAATGTGCTGTAAGTAAAATATCTCACTAATAATTTTTATATTCATTATATGTAAAAATAATATTTTGGATATTTTAGGATAAATAACATTATTAAAATTAACCCTTTTTTACTTCTTAAATATGGCTACTAGAAAATTTAAATTTATATACATTGATGGCATTTTATTTATAGTGAACAGTGCTGTTCTAATTAATTCCTTGTCACATCTTAAAGTCTAGCTAGTTAAAGCAAAGTATAAGGCAGGGATTAAATACAATCAACAGATATGTTTTATATGGTGCACACAATTAAAACAAATTTTAATTAATTGCCAATATTTAAACATTGACAGATTTCAAATCAAAATGCAGGCTGCTGGCTTCTTTTGAAAAGTCAGAATATTTAAAAACACTAAACCTACATTTTCCATGGCCAAAACTGGCTGAAATTGATTGGCAGCTTCCCTCTGAACAAGACATGAGCTCTCCAGTTCATCCTAGTCCCTAACTGGCTTATTCTACCTTCTCTGCCTACATGTAGGTATTTCAATTTTGATGTTGGCTATAGAGAAAAGTTCAAACATAGAATGGAGTGGAAGAGAAAGTACATACTTTGGGCTTATACAGATCTTAATTTGAATTCCAGTTTATTCATTTAAATGGCCATATGACTTTGGATGAGTTATTCAGTGTCTCTGAAACTTGATTTCCTTATTAATAGAATATGAATAACTATATTGTGGAAATTAGTAGCAATTAAATAAAGTAAAGTATATTCAGGAGTTGCATCAGAATAGTTGCTTAATGAATTATATTATTACTTCTTTCCTTTGGCTGACTCAATATTTATTTGGGAACTAGGGGTATTGATAATAGAGGAGTAGTTAGATCCTATGTGATTTTCCCAGTGCCAAGAATCCACAAAAGTATGGATGCTCTCTCCTTGAGTGCAAAGATCTTGGGAAAGAGGAGATCTTTCAACATCTTTCTTAGGCCCACATGATGGTTAAAGCACTTTTATTAATTGAAGTTGAATTTTTATTTTGTCAATTAGAAATTAAAACTTCAGATGTCTGACAACTATGCAAACTTTTCAAGTCACACTGAACCCCAATAATGGCAGATGTTTATTTCTATTGGTGTCATGTTGCAGCTTTGTTTTACATCCCCAGCAACTCATGTAAATTGCAGAAGCCTAACTTTTCACACCTATAAATACTTTGATTTAGTAAAACCAAGAGTTAAGGATAAAGGATGGAATAAAAAGCATGCAAAAAATGAGAGAGCAAAGATCGATGAAAAAAATTTCCTATATTACAGAAGCTGGGACACAAACCAGAATGATTTGTTCTGTAGACTTTCCCGTCTTGGTATAAAATTTGTGTCTCATTTGAGGACAAGCTTGTTCAATATTAGCTGCTGACTGGACTCAAATGCCTGCCCTTCACAGTTCTTACGTCATGATTCATATACTCTCCCAGCCTTTTTGACTGCCTGCAATTACCTGTAACAGACGATTCTTCTCTGTATTGTCTGTGTTACCTTTTCAAATGTTTCCATGGTTCACAGATAAGTCATCTGATGTGTACTATACTGTCTCGTCAACAGTAAATCCAGGCATTGAGGGGCTCTCCCAGAATTCTATTGTCCTCTGCAAGTTGGCTGCCCAAAATAAGAATCCTCCTAGAACACACAAATAAATTCCACTTGGATACCACAATTAGCTGTAATAATAAACAAACAAATAGATAACTAAAAGCTAGCAGAAAATGTAAGTGAATAATTATCTCAGATTAGGAAGGATTCTCCAAAGTAACAAAAAGAAATCCCAAAGAAGCAGGTCAAAAGATTTGATGACAGAAAAACTTAAATTAAAAAACAAAACTTAAATAATAATCTGGAAAAAAATAAATCTATAAACTGAAAAAAATATTTGTTACAAACATGAGAAAGAACAATCATCTTTAATATGTAATGAGCTCATGGATGTTGCTTTTAAAAAACACTAAAGATCTAATAGAAAAATGGATAAAGGAGATGAACAATTCATAGAAGTGCAGCTAAGAAATGGCTACTAAAGTATTTTAAATTAAAACCTCACCAGTAACCCCGTAATTCTGAATTGAAATAACAATAAAAAATCTTTTTTTCTATTCATCAAGTGAATCAAGATTTGTTTCAATGTTAGTATTTACTTTGGGACAGGACATGATAAGATAAACAAACACATACCTACTACATTAGTGCCTTTCTGAAAAGCAAAAGCCCTTAAAAAGTTCCAACGCCTTTCAATTTTTCTATAAGACTGAAATTTTTCAAAATGAAAAATTGAAGGATAAAAAGAAAAACAATCCTAATAACAAAACTAATACATATTTCCTTAAGTAAATACTCTGTATATGTGTATATATATATATTTCATTAAGATATAATTAACATAGAACATTATATTAGTTTCAGGTATACAACATAATAATTGGGTATTTGTATATATTGCAAAATGATCACCACAGTAAGTCTAGTTAACATCCATCACCACACATAGTTACAATATTTTCTTGTCATGAGAACTTTTAGGAACAACTCCCTTAGCAACTTTCAAAGATACAATGTAATATTATTAACTAGAGTCACCCTGCTGTACACTACTGAATATGTATATTTTTTTAAAGTTCTGAATCTAGCCATTCTTTTAAAGGGATCTAATCTTCCCTCTAAAGCAGTAGTTCTCAAAGTATGGTGTCTGGACCACCAACATCAGCAGCATCTTGAAACACGTTAGAAATGCTAATTCTCATGCCCACCCAGGTTTACTGATCCAGAAATTCTGGGGGTGGGGCCAGCAATGTGTGTTTTCACAAGCCCTCCAGGTGATTCCGATGCACACTAAAGTCAGAGAACCACTGCTCTAAAGTTACAGAAAACATAATGGATAGAATAATGTATTAAGTAATTTTTTGAGAATGCCATCAGATAACACCGAGTATGGGACATTCTATGTGGCCAATTATCCATTTCTTCAACAAGTAAATAAATGGCATAAGGGATGCTGTACAGCAGAAATTAACATAACATTATAAATCAACTTTACTTAAATTTTTAAAAATGGCATGAGGGAAACAAAAAGAAGGAAAAGCATGAAAAATTAAAAGAGACTTAAGAAGGCTTCCCTGGTGGCACAGTGGTTAAGAACCCGCCTGCCAATGCAGGGGACACGGGTTCGAGCCCTGGTCCAGGAAGATCCCACATGCCGCGGAGCAACTAAGCCCGTGTGCCACAACTACTGAGCCTGCGCTCTAGAGCCCGCAAGCCACAACTACTGAGCCCACGTGCCACAACTACTGAAGCCTGCGTGCCTAGAACCCGTGCTCTACAACAGGAGAAGCCACGGCAGTGAGAAGCCCGCGCACCGCAATGAAGAGTAGCCCCCCCGCTCGCCGCAACTAGGAAAAGCCTGCGCGCAGCAACAAAGACCCAATGCAGCCAAAAATAAAATTAATTAATTAATTAAAAAACCAACACCCCCCCGAAAACAAAAGAGACTTAAGAGACATAATAACCAAATCTATGTGTGGACCTTATTTGAATACTATTTCAATCACATCAATTGGAAAAAGATGTTTTGAGACAATTAGGAAAGGTCAAACATGATTTTAAGGAATTATTATTTGTTTTATTGTGTGTGAACATTATAATATGGTTATCATTTTTTATTAAAGTATAGTTGATGTCACAATATTAGATAAGTTACAGGCGTACAATTAGTGATTCACAATTTTAAGGGTTATACTCCACTCATAGTTATTATAAAATATTGGCTGTATTCCCCGTGTTGTACAATATATCCTTGTAGCTTATTTCATACATAATAGTTTGTACCTCTTACTCCCTTACCCCTATAATGCTTCTCCCTTCTCCCTCTCCCCACTGGTAACCACTAGTTTGTTCTCTATATCTGTGACTCCCCTTCTTTTCTGTTATACTCACTAGTTTGTTGTATTTTTTAGATTCCACATGTAAGTTATATATATATATATTTTTTTAATGTGGACCATTTTTAAAGTCTTTATCGAATTTACAGTTACAATACTGCTTCTGTTTTGGGTTTTTTTGGGGGTTTTTTGGCCACGAGGCATGTGGGATCTTGGCTCCCCGACCAGGGATTGAACCCTCAGCCCCTGCATTGGAAGGCGAAGTCTTAACCACTGGACCACCAGGGAAGTCCCTAGATTCCACATATAAGTTATATTATACATTATTTGTCTTTCTAGTTCACTTGGCATAATACTTTCCAACTCCATCCATGGTGCTGCAAATGGTTATGATTTTTAAATAGCCTTTTAAAAATCCTTATCTGTTAGAGATTTTTAATAACTGTTTTAAAAAATAGATGAAGCAAACATGGCAAAATGTTAACAACTATAAAACCTGATTCAACGTGATAAAACATGAGTAAAAATAGGAGTCTGTTATACTCTTCTTTCTACTTTTCTACTATTGAAAATTTCAAAGAAAAAAGTAAAAGCAAACAAAAACTGCAGACCTTTTAGCCAGTAATTCCCATTTTAGAAATTTTGCCTTAAGGAAATATTCAGTCTCAGAAGATTTATTTATAAATATCTTCATTACTGCATCATACGTACTATAAACTGTTAGAAACAACCTAAATGCCCCCAAAATAAGAAAAAGTTATAATAAATTATGAGACTTTTATGTAATAGAATATGATGCAGTTATTAGAAATGTTATATTTTAAAAGTGCAAGATACAAAACACATATAGTATCATTCTTTTTTGTAAAAAATAAATATATGCCTAGAAAAAAGACTAGACGGAACTACAGGTATTCCCCACTTTTCCAGAATTCCCTTTACTCCACTTTGCTTTTACAAAAGACCTACATTAATACCTGTTTTTGCTAACCAAAAGAAATCCAAAGAGGATTTTCACTTTTATGAAAAAAGGCAAAAAGCAAAAATAGCAGTCAGCATTTGTTTTGCAGGGGGTGTTACAGAGGCAGCGCACACTGGGCAGGAAGAGTGGCACTGCCAATCTCCTTCCCTGGGAACCACACTCAGCATCTCAGCATCAAGCCACCATAGCTTTGAGTTGTGCCCACAAGCATCTATGCTTTATCTTGATTTATTTTGTGCATCAGTTAGCAAGATGTGTCCTAAGATAATTGCTTGTTCAGTTTATGCCCTTTGGCATACAAATGTTTCGTAGGAAGGCTCCATTTTCAGATAGTGGTGGGCAACCTGTATATCAAAATGTTAAGAGTAGCTGTCTTTGAATATAGAAGCTATGGATCTTATGGACTTCCTCCTTTGTATAATAACTTACTATGTTTTCTAAATTATGCATATGAACCCATTCATAATAAAAATATTTTAATAAGAATCAAAGTATTGTGTCATAATGGTTATAAAAATAAAGTACTATACAATAGAATTAAGACTTTTTTTTAAAGCCTAAGAATCATCTCAGGAATGAGCTATTACTTAATGAGAGAGAAAGAGGAGTTACACCTACCTGGTGAAGCACATCTTCTTTGTACTTTTCATTTGATAGCAATTATATACATCTTTAGACTGCTGTGTCTGTATGTCCGTGGACATATTCATTCTATAATATTCAATAAATATTTATTGAGTGACTACTATTTGCCAACAGTTACCAAAACAGGCAAAAATCCCTGTCCTTATAAAGCTTACATTCTAATGGAGGGAGACAGTTAATGAAGAAAAAAAAAATTTTAATATTCATGGCATGTCAAATAATAAACACTATGGAGAAAAGTCAGGCAGGGAAGGAAAATAGGGAGTGTTGGATTGTTGGAAGAGGGGGTAGTTATTTGATTTTAAATAAGGTAGCCTAACTGAGAAGGTGACATTTAAGAAAGACCTGAAGAGGTGAGGGAGTGAACTATACTGTACCTGGGGTAAAATCTCAGTCAGAGGAAACAGCAAGTGCAAAGGTCCTAAGGCAGAAGCGTGCCTGGGGTGCATAGCTTGTCTCTCTAACTTGACTGCAATTTCTTTGAAAGCATCAAATCATTCATTCACCTGCTTCTTTTGCCACCACCCTGATCAAAATGCCTAGAATACTACTCAGGAAACATTTATCAGAGACAATGATGCAAGGACTGAAAATTATTAGAATGCATAATCTTTTCCTTAAAAATCATCCATTATCATTCTCTCACTTCTTTACAAAGAAGAACTTTTTAACATAAGATCTGTTCAAATTTGAGTATGTTTCAGGAGGTGGAAATGTTTCCTTTTCCAGAGACATTCAAAAAAACCAAAACATCAGTGGGCAGGGATGCTCTAAAGGAAATACAAGTATCGGATGGGTTACCAGACTAGATGGCCCATTGCACTCCCTTCCATCACTCAACATTCAACAAATATTATTGAGCAATGAATAAAACCAAAATCCTTGCTTTCTTGAATTAATAGTCTTGTCAGCAACCTAATAGCTGCTATAAACCTAGTGGATTGGCAAATAGTCAATGCTGGCTAAAAAACAAGGAAATCCCCTTTTTAAAAAGTGAACCATTTATAAAGTCATAATGGTTATTTACCAGAGAACATGTTCCTCAACTTCTTAAGAGAATATCTTATATATATTTGAATCTCCAGGGCTGCATATAGGTCCTCACTAAGTGTTGACTTAAATACATCATCTTGAATAAACTCCATATTTTCTAGTGTATCTTCAGTCCCTCGCCTGGCATTTTCTACTTACTCAATTATATTGTTGACAGAAAGTTGAGTAAGGTATAATCATAAATGATAATCACAAATTGAAAATGTATTTACAATTAATTTTGTTCTTTTTTTTCATGTTAAACATCAACCTAAGGCAATGGCGTTGATTTCAAGTTGAATATTGCTTGTAGTGAAATTGCCAAAAGGAAGACCAGCCCTTAAGTTTGCTCATAAAATTCCACTTACTTTTTTTAAAACTTTCTATTCCCAGTAAAAAAAAAAAACAAAAAAACAAACCACGAGATTTTCTGCAAACAAAAGCATAGGGTTAATCAAAGATTAAAGATTAATGTTCACCACAGATGTATTTGTTAGATAAAACTAAGTCACAGTAACAAACAGATAGCCCCAATTCAGGGGATTTTAAAGAAAGTTTATCCTCTCTCATACAACAGCCCAGGGAAGGAATCCAGGTCAGAGGTAGCTTGCTCCACACAGGCTTTCAGGGATCCAGGCTGATAACAGCTCTGAAGGAATCCAGGTCAGAGGTAGCTTGCTCCACACAGGCTTTCAGGGATCCAGGCTGATAACAGCTCTGCATCTTCAACACACAGCTTCCAGAGTTGCCTTGGGCATCATCACTCCAGTCAGCCAGAAGGAGGAAACATCATGAGGGGCATGAGTGGAAGGTTTGATGGGCCAGACTTATCACCTCCTCTCAAATTCCACATCTCATAACCTCATCTAACTGCAAAAGAAACCAGAAAATACAGTCAAGTTTTGGATCCCTGAAGAAGAGGGTATGGTAGATTGTTGGTGATCTCTGCCATAATAGAATTGTAAATGAAACTCTAATTCTCTAAATGCTCTTCCTCCCCACCCCCATGCCCAGAATATTAGCCAATGTTTATAGCCTCTGATTAAATCTGCATATTGAAAAGGACTCTTACAGGACATGCCCTATCATAGTTCGTAATTTATGAATAGATTATATTCCAAAAGTTCACTTGTGAGTTTACTAAAATATATCTTCTGGGAGAACCCACAACTTATTATTTATCCTATGTACACAGTCCCCCTCCCCTTGTTACCCTCCTTTCCATAGGTGCCTGTCAGTTTCATACTATGCCAAAAATCCCACCTAAGTCTATTCCAGTGCCCATTCCCCAGTCAGTATTGTCATCAATGCTGCTGTTCTTATCTGGGTGCTAAAACAGTGGATTTATATTTTTTAAAGTATTTTCACAGATAGACATACTAATAGTTACATTTCTTGAATATTTCCTATATACCAGAACTACATTCTCTGAACTTCATTTTACTCATCTATAAAATGGAGATAATAATAATAATGCTGATCTCATGAAGTTATCGTAAGGATGAAATGAGATAATGGCTGCAGAGTGCCTGGGACCTTGCCTGACATTAGTAAATTTACTCAATAAATGTTAGCTATTATTTTCCTAATTAGTTTATTATTACTCAGTGATTGGATGAAAGTGTGAAGAGCTCATTATCACTCAGCTCTGTTCCCCTCTCCCTCAGCAAACTCCCAACCCTCCAACCAATAAAGAAAACAGTCACACTTTTTTGAATGTTGACAGTGGTTCTCAATGATAATGACCCTGAAGTGCTTGTTAAAAATGTAAAAAAATCCCTATTCAGTGAGTCTGAGGTAAGCACTGCTGCCACATTGAACAACACCAGGGGGCACCATTCACATTGTGTTGCATATAAATGGTGCTTCCTGGAGTTTTGCAAATTTTGGTTCTAAAGTTGAAGCCCAGGAAATTGTATTTTTAACAAACACCCAGGTGATTACAGACAATCCTCCAGAGTCTTTGAGACTGTTCTAGAGTGACTGTTAAGTGTGGGGACCTGAGAAAGAACTTATCCCATGGGTGAGTTCAGTGTCTAAAAGTGGCTGTAATCGAGTATCAATAAAATAACGTTTTTAAAAGCCATCTACTACAACCGGATCACAGCTTTGTTATTCAGAATTCTTCTCAGCGGCCGAATTCAGTGGAATGAGACTTTTACCTGTAATTTCCCTCCAAAGGCTTCACAGTGCTCTTCAGACATGATCTCATTAATCCTCAGGACAGATCTGTGAGACAGGTGGCAGACGTCGGACTTTTCATTACAGCTAGCTTGAGGCATGAGCGGGGTTCCTGGCCCCAGAAGACCAGTGTCAGTACCCGGATGGGTCTTCTGCAATCTCCCCAGTCTTCATCTATAAGACACCAAGCTTCTACTTTTTGCTGGGGCAATCTTCCCCAGTTCCCATATGACAAAGGTCGTTAAGAAGGCAAATTTCATTCATTTGCCCATTCCATTCATTCACGAATATTTATTAGCTACTACCTCATAGGCCTAATACTTTTTGGAAGTGGGTGGGTGTTGACGTAAACATGCACAAGTAAGCAATTACATACTGTGCAAATCACTGTGGGACCATTAGGAGAGAGAAAACACATTATTAGTTGAGCACTAATTAGTAAATGCAAGCTATTGTGCTGACATCTTTCCTTAGATTATCTCTTTTATTACTTGCAATAATTTAGAGAGGTAATGACAGACAGCATGATTTTTACACTTTTTACAAGAACTGGTCACATACCTCTAGTTAGTACATATTTCAGCCAGACTTTGATCTGAGATTTGTCTGATTCCAAATCCATGTTTTTTCCATGGTCCCTACCCTTAAGGAGAATACAGCCCAATAATAAGGACAAGTACATAGATGACTTTTATATAATAATTATCATGATAAAACTTCACATTTATTGAGTACTTGGCTAACTTAGCATGTTCCAGGCATTGAGCCAACCACTTTACATAGATTCTTTTGTGTAATCTTCACATCAACTCTATGAGGTAGATACTGTTAATTAGCACCAATTATAGGTGAAAAAAATCTGAGGCTTAGCGAGGTTGAATAACTTGACTACAGGGGAGAAAACCTGAAGAACACAATTGCTATCGCAAGAGGCAACTGGCTTGTTCTACAAGATCCCAAGAACTAAATATGAGACCAAAGGTCAGAAGCTTCAGAGAGGTAGATTTGGGTTCAAAATGAAGATCTTACTGACAGAGCAATCCAAGTGTTGTCTCTGGAGGGAGCGAATTCCCTTTCTCAAGAGTTTAAACAGCTAACTGCCACTTCAAAGAGACATTATAAAATGAATATTATTATGTCAAGAATGTTCCCCTGTTCTCTGCTCCACCACACCCCACTCCCACCTCAACTTCCACACATCCTTCAGATTTCAACCTAAATATCACTTCCTCAGAGATGTCTTTCTAGATCCTACACACTCAGAGGCTCCATTATACATCATCTTAGCTCCCCGTATTTCTCCTTCATAGCACTTATAACTGTAATTAAATGACTAATTATGCGGTTAATAATGGAAAGTAGTTCTTATTGGGCAGAGACCACATGAATCTTGTTCTTGGATGTTTACTTACCTGGTGTCTACCAGTGTTTCGAACACACTAGATGCTCAATAAATATTTATTGAATGAAGAATAAGTCATTGTTGATGGGTGACTGGCCCAGAAGTGGATTCTCAGAACTGTCTCAGTTGAAGGGGACACTAAGTCCCCCAGATAAGCTAACTTGAACATTTCAGAGCTACTCATGTTCTTGGCGCCTTTCATGCACCTGTTAAAAATCCAGCTCATTGAACTCTCATTCACACTTTTCCTTTTCCTTTGTTTGCAGCTCAGTGTCAAAACCTCATCCACACTGGTCCATCCTCATGTTAGAAACTATGCAGCAAGGACTAGCATTCATTTCCAATACCCTTGGCTTCTCTGCACCAATTCATTTCATGTTCATCCATGGGCTTTGGCCCGCCTGTCTCCCTTGTCCATCTGTTTGGACAGCAATGTGCCTGTTTGTGGGTGGTTAGATCGTTGGCATGGGATAGAATCTCCAAACAATGCAAGAGGTTTACGTGGGCAAACTGCATTTCATAGTCAAAGACATCCGTTTGGGTGATGGGAGTCTTCTCTCTGAAAGTCAGAGTGACATGTGCCCCCTTTATACTTGATTATACCTGTAGAAATGTGGATGCCCAAACCAACAGAAGATCAAAAATCTCAAAAGGAAAATGAAAAATAGTCACAAAGCATTCATTTGACAAACAGAAGTGATAGTTTATTCTGGGGTAGGCGGTGGTGGGTAAGTGCTAGGGATTCATCACCTGCAAAACCAAGGAAGAGTAATGTGTAAAGTGTGGCATATAGAAGAAGCTATGGGGGCTCAGAGAAGGGGTGACAATGCTTGACAGACCTGAAGGGTCCCTGGGAAAATTCAATACATGTACCCAGGATACAGGGCCAAGGGTTTTCTGCACATTGTGTTATACTAGGCAACAGAGAAGAAAAATGAACCACAACAGAGAGAGAACAGCTAAATCCAGAACCCAAGGTGTAGCCATGCCAATCAGTGGCAAGCAGGCAAGTGGGCAGGAATTAGTGAGGGCTGTATGCCATGGAGATGCAGGCTCTTTCATTTAAGATCAACATTTTCATTCCAGTTATTTAGGATGAAAGAAATGTGGTAAGGCGGGGCCTGAGGAAAGGTGAAGTGTGCTCTAAGCAGGTAGGCCTCCTTCCAAGGAAAGTGTCAATACCTACATCCATTCCCAGGTAAGTGCACACACACACACACTGTCGTGGCAAAGCAACATTGTCTGGTACGGGACTGTGTTTCATAGAATTCTAAGAAAAGAATGAGCCAGTTATTACAGCATGTAGGATTTTTGGAAAAAGTATTTGTTATTTCAGTGGTTTTTTTGGAATAAGCCAGGGAACTTTGGAATGTGAATCCTCAGCATGAAAACTCACTGTTCTTTTAAAATGACTAGGACAGCAGGGCGCTGTGAATTCCAAAACTGATTTAACCTTCCTAAATGGGAGAAGTGGGCGTACTAAGGAGGTAAATGAAAATGGAAATGAGGAAAATGATAAGTAAAAATCATAAAGGAGAAGGAAAAGAAAGAATTTTGTAATGAAGACTAGGAAAACAGAAGCTGGAATAAAGAGAAAATAAGGTCCTTACCCTCCTTATGCTTTTCTCTTTCAAAGGAAAACAGACAACAATCATAATAAACAAGTAAATTACCAAATGAGTCCTATCACTTTCAGAGCACAATGAAATAGGGGTATGGGGAGGTAATCTTAGGCAGATGGCCAGGCAATCCCTATCTGTAGAGGTTACATGAGCTGAGACCTGAATGATGAGAGACAGCCATGCAAATATCTAGGGAAAGACCAGAACAGGCAGAAAGAAGAGAAAGGGTAAAGGCCCTAAGGCAGGAAGAAGTTTCCTGTGTTCAGAGAACAGCAAAGCCAATGAGGCTGGAACATAGTGAACAAGGTGAGTGTGGTAAAAGACAAGGTTGGAGAGAGGTAGGCAGGGGCCAGATCACACGGGGCTTGGCACGCCATAGTGAGAAGCTTGGATTTTATTACAAGTAAAGGAGAAGCTAGCAGAGGAATTGCGGTAAGGAAGTAATGTGATATGATATGCATTTTTGAAAGATCATGCTGTCCATTACATGAAAAATAAACTGTAGGGGGACAAGAGTAGAAAATAAAGAGATCTGTTAGAAATCTATTGCAATAATACAGGTAAAAGATGGTGGAATGAGGTAAGAAATGATCAGATTTAGAATGTATTTTGAAGAAATATATTTGTGTCCTTAACCACCATGCCGAATTTTTCACTTATTACACATTATCTTATATTCTTAAATATATTATATTATTTTCTGTCTTACCTCCTCAGACTGTGGTAATTGTAACTTATTTATAGAATTTTATATAGAATTATTATTTAGTAAACATTTATGAGCACTTATATCCCAGGTGCTATCGTAGTTTTTTTAAGTATTTGTTTTATTAGTTGTTTATTAGTTGTTTTCCTTCTTGCCACATTTATTTTTATGTACACATGATTTGCTCTGCTAATTTTCTATATCTAGAATTTTCCTTTTGAGTAGCTTTCTCCCTCTCCCTATCTCCCATTTTGTTTATGTTCTCTGGCTCTTTTATTTTACTTTTAAAATTATTATTATTTTAATATTTATTTATTTATTTGGTTGCACTGGGCCTTAGTTGTGGCAGGCGGGCTCCTTAGTTGTGGCTCGTGGGCTCCTTAGTTGCAGCATGCATGTGGGATCTATTTCCCAGACCAGGGATTGAACCCGGGCCCCCTGCATTGGGAGCATGGAGTCTTAACCACTGCACCACCATGGAAGTCCCTCTCTTGGCTCTTTTCATTCCTTTTTCAAACGTTCCTTATTTTATGCAGTAGTTTTTTGGTAGATAAGAATTACAAATTACTTTTTCACAAAATACGTAATTTAATACAACAATCTTATAAATTAGCTCATGCAGATATTATTAATGCTTTTTTACAGATGAGCAAAGTGAGGTTCAGAGAGGTTAAATGATTCACCCAAGGTCAAAGAGCTGGGGAGAGAGAAACTGAGATAAGAGTCAAGTTTCCCTGATTCCTAAATCAATGCCTTTCTACCACACTACCATGTATCCTCTGTCTTCCGCTCTGAGCCCACCTGCACCATCCCCTAGATAGCAGGTGCTTATGCAAGTAGATAATCAATAAGACTGTGATGGTGAGGACAACAGTACTCTCCCTCTGCATTCAGTGTATCTATTTGTATAATTCATGTATTTCTCACTATGCCAAAATGTACCTTAGACTTATCCTATGTAGATTTTACCAAAAAACAAAAGTTATTTATAAGAGACTAGGTCTCAGTTTTTTGCATGTGGACAGATTAGTCATGACTCAAGTCAAGAAACGTTTTACTGGGTACCTACCATGTACTGTAATTATTTCCTGGAAGAATGAATAACTGTATTGTATAAATGTAAGCCATTATCACAATCTCCTTGGAGAAATAAGAGAGAAAAAAGAAAAGTATAAGGCAATAAAATAACATGTAAGACGTGAAGCAACCTGACCTAGTGATTAAGAATATAGTATGTATGGGCCTTTTCAAGGTTCTGGGGATGGAGGGGTGAACAAGACAGGATGGTTCCTGCTCTCATGAAGCTTTTACTCCAGACTCTTCTCATAACTGTTATTCTTGCCTTAAGAGCTTTGGAAACTTCCTAAGGTTCTTGATAATTAATAAGTGCTAACACTTACTAGATGCTTACAGAAATTAATTTATTTGATCCTCTCAACAACCCTATGAAGTAGGTAGCATTATTATCAACTGCATTTTCCAGATTAAAAAAACCCAGAAAGACCACACAGCTAGTAAGTGGCAGAGCTAGCTTTGAATTCAGGCAGTCTGACTTCAGAATTCACATGCTTAGCCCCTATGCAGGGAGAGATCTGGGTTTTGTGGGGCATGAAGTTTATACAATTCTAGGACTCTCTTTGAGAAAAAAAAAAAAAAAAACAACACTACAAATACAAAATTAGGTACAGGGCCTTGGAAGGGGTCCATGCAAGAGAGTGCTTTATTAGCTTCACAATAAATCTGCCTTTAGCTTCAAGGTAAACCCATGTCTTCCACTACACAATACCTAAAGCTTGAGCCCTGTTATAAAAACGATGACTGCCCCAATCTAAATACATAGAATGTGGTTAAGTGAAGGGAGCAAGAAAATAAGTCATCCACCACTTCCAACTGTGAAACTATAGATGAGATTTTTCTGGTGCTCCATGTCAAGTTGGTGAGCATTCCTAAAGTACCTACTATGTGCCAAGCATTGTGTTACCCTGCAGGGTATACAAAAATGAGTTTAAAAGTGCAAATAGATGATAGAGAAATAGAGAGATACATCGATCTGATCTCAAGGACTCCGTTTACGTGTCCAGCATTGTATAAATGCAAAAGGAGACCAATATGACAGTGGTACCTGCCCTTGAAAAATTTAAATGATAATAAACACTAAATGTTTACTATTTAAGTAACTGGCATTGCTGTAAGTGGATAACAACTGATGAGATAGGCACTAGCATTACCATCATTTCTACTATACAAATGGAGAAACTGACCAGGGAGTGGCAAAGCTTAGTTCTGAATTTAGAAGTGCTAATTCTTCTTTTTTTTAACATCTTTATTGGAGTATAATTGCTTTACAATGTTGTGTTAGTTTCTGCTTTAT
>NC_041217.1:130540678-130543247 GCF_002837175.3 Physeter macrocephalus | reverse complement strand
GCTATCTATTTTACATTTGGTAGTGTATATATGTCCATGCTACTCTCTCACTTCGTCCCAGCTTACCCTTCCCCCTCCCCGTGTCCTCAAGTCCATTCTCTACATCTGCGTCTTTATTCCTGTCCTGCCCCTAGGTTCATCAGAACCATTTTTCCTTTTTCTTAGATTCCATATATATGCGTTAGCATACGGTATTTGTTTTTCTCTTTCTGAAGAAGTGCTAATTCTTGAGCCACACTCTTAGCCACTCTGCTACTCTTCTTCTCCAATCTTTTTGGAGATGTTAAGATTGGAAACATGATCAATTTGGGATCTAAAGCTCCTAAACTCCTCCCCGTCACCATCTTTTCCATGAAGCCTTCCCTGCCCACCCCAGGTAGGTCAGGTCTCCTGCCGTGTACACAGCCTTCCATAATCACCTGTCTCATAGGTGGATTAATGATATAATAATCACTTGTTGCCTCTTTTCTTAGACCTTGAGCTTCTTGAAGGCATGTGTCTCCAGCACCTAAGAGGTATTGGACAAATACTGAGGAATCAATGAATAAATGAGCAATACATGTCAGAGCATGATCAAGTCGTTTGTTGATTCCGTGGTAAACAATTTATCTGCTGTAGGTTTTCCTTTTTTTTTTAACGTATAAACTTATTTATTTATTTTTGGTTGCGTTGGGTCTTTGTTGTTGCACACAGGCTTTCTCTAGTTGCGGCGAGCGGGGGCTCCTCTTCATTGTGGTGTGCGGGCTTCTCATTGCCGTGGCTTCTCTTGTTGCAGAGCACAGGCTCTTGGGCGTGCGGGCTTCAGTAGTTGTGGCACACAGACTCAGTAGTTGTGGCTCGCGGGCTCTAGAGCGCAGGCTCAGTAGTTGTGGCTCACGGGCTTTGTTGCTCTGCAGCATGTGGGATCTTCCCAGACCACGGATCAAACCTGTGTCCCCTGTACTAGCAGGCAGATTCTCAACCACTGAGCCTCCAGGGAAGTCCCTGCCATAGATTTTCAATGGGACTTGAGCAGAAAGTAAGATTTAGAAAAGCAGAGAGAGAAGGAAAAGGACATGTCAGGTAAGAGTAACAGCCTGGGCAAAAGAGCACAAGTGGGAATGGTCATGGCATGAAAGCTAGTTTCCTATTTCTTCAGTAATAAATTAACACAAACCTACTGGTTTAAAACAAAATAAATTTTTGCTCGTACTTCTGGAGGTCAGAAGTCCATAAAATCAAAGTGTCAGCAAAGTTGTGTTCCTTCTGCAGGCTTCAGGGAGAATCTGTTTTCTTGCCTTTTTCAACTTCTGAGGCCACCTGAACTCCTTGGCTCCTGGCCCCTTCCTCATGTCACTCCACCTTCTTGCTTCTTATCACGTCTCCGGCTGCTGACTCTGACCTTCCTTCCTGCCTCCTTGTTGTAAGGACCATTGTGATTATACCACTGGGCCCACTTGGATAATACAGGATTATCTCCCCATCTCAAGATCCTTAATTTAATTGTACCTACAAAGTCCTTTCTCCTATGTAACGTAACATATTCATAGGGTCTCCGAGTTCTAGGGATTAGAACTTGGACACAGACATCTTTGCAAGGCTGTTATTCAGCCTATCACAAAAGTTAACAATAAAAGTCAGCCCAGGCTCTGTGACAGTTCTGTCACTATGAGGTCATAGGCTGAATGGTTAGAGTGGCCAGGCTTCCTTCTAGGCTAAGGAGTCTGGACTTGTTCTAATAGAGAGTCATTATAGATTGTTGAAAGGGTCAAGTCATTAAGAAAATGATGTTGTTAAAAGATTTATTTTTTAAAAAAAGACTTATTTGGCAACTGAGTTGTTATTAGCTTCAGTTGAATCCATCTCTTTTTCCACATAATAATAATTGTATCAATATATAAGGTTTCATTGTTATATACTTTCACATATAAGCCTGTATCATCGGTATTATTATCTCCATTTAAATATGAGGAAACTGAGTTTAGAGAGGTTAAGTGACTTTTCCAAGGAGATTATATACAGCTAACACATGGCAGAACCAAGCCAGATAATTTGAGGAGGCAGTAGTTCAGTGGATAAATACAAATGCCTTTGGAAGCTAACTTCAGTCCAAATATTAACTCTGCCCTTTACTAGCTACTTGACTTTGACCGAGTTATCTCACTTCTCTATATTTCATTTCCCTTTTCTCTAAAATGAGGTTAATAATAGTTCCTACCTCATAGGTTTCTGTGAGGACTAAGTAAGATAACACTGGTAAAGAAAGTACTTGGCACAGAACAATCAATAAACAGTAGCTACTATTATTACAAATCCTACCTGCTTTCCGTAACATCAAACTCAGATGAGACCATCTGAGACCATACTTTTAAATCAGCTTATATATCAACACAGGAAGATTCAAAATCTAAGTTTAAAAAAAAGCTATTAAAGATAGGTTTCACAATATCTTCTAGCACATAAACTTTCCAGTTCTCCCCAATTAAAAAAAAAAAGTCCTCATAATGTGTATTAGTGCCCAAAAGATATGTTAACAATTTAATTCCAACTCTCAATTATTCTCAGTGTAATTTCCTATACACCCTAATTT
>NC_041217.1:130525678-130535678 GCF_002837175.3 Physeter macrocephalus | reverse complement strand
AGTAATGACTACCCATGTATCAACCACCCAACTTTTAAAAATTTAACATCTCGTCATATTTGCTTCAGCTCTTTTTCTTTAAAAAATAAAATATAATTGAAGGACCTATGTACACATCCCACTTCCATTCTCATTACTCCCACTCCAGAGATAATAACTGTTTTGAATTTAGTCAGTTAGTTCTTTTCATCTCCATGGATGGGATTTTATTTTTATTAAAGATTTAGATTTACACATATCAGTTAGGGTTAAGTTCAGCTGCATGTAAAAGAAAACCCAAATAACAGTTGTTTAAAGAGAAATGGGTGCTTATTTTTCTCACAAACCTGAGAGATTTGGGGTAGGCAGTTGAGGCAGTGAAGTTGGTTTGGTGTCAGAGCTAAATTCTTGGGATTCTCCTGGTTTTCCCCTAATGGTGGCAATATGGTTGCTCCAGCTCCAGTCATTGTGACCCATTTCCAAGGCAAGAGAAAGAAGAAAAGGCCAATGACAAAGGAGCACATGTCAGCTGAACCTTTCCTCGTTTTAAGGATTTTCCCAGGAGACTTACCCAACCACTTCCCCTTATATCCTGTTTTTCAGAACCATGTCACAACTTACATAGCTGCAAGAGAAGCTTAAAAAATGTAGTTTTTCACCTGGACACATTCTCACTACAGTAAAATTAGGGTTCTGCTACTATGAAAGAAGGGGAAACCAGATATTGGGTAGGCAACTACCAGTCTTTTCTACAATATGTTTCCTTAATAATATACTGATTTGAAAGCTTTAAAACTTTATATAGGGCTTCCCTGGTGGTGCAGTGGTTGAGAATCTGCCTGCCAGTGCAGGGGACAAGGGTTCGAGCCCTGGTCTGGGAGAATCCCACATGCCGCGGAGCAACTAGGCCCATGAGCCACAACTACTGAGCCTGCGCGTCTGGAGCCTGTGCTCCGCAACAAGAGAGGCCCGCGCACCGCGATGAAGAGTGACACCCACTCTCCGCAACTAGAGAAAGCCCTCGTACAGAAACAAAGACCCAACACAGCCCAAAAAAAAAAAAAAAAAAAAAAAAAAAAAAAACTTTATATAAATAAAATGACACATAAATGAAATTATACTGTTACCATCTATAATCTGCTTTTTTCTTTTGCTCAACATCATATTTTTGAGATTTGCTGCCATTGATATAATAACTTATTCATTTTCATTACTCTAAAATATTCCCCTTATAAATATACCACAATTTATTAATCCATTCTCTGTTGATGTACATTAGATTGTTTTAAATTTTTCAGTGAACATCCTCTCATGGTTTCCTTCAAGGTAAACATAAATCAAATTTAATTTCTCCCTTCTTAAATTTCTGCCATGGTTTCCCATTACATTAAAATAAAATCTAATTCTTTCCATATAACATCCTATGTGAGCTGGTCCCCATTTACGTCCTCAATCTCATCTAGTTCTATTCTCTCTCTTTCTCACTCTGCTCCACACATACTGGCCTCTTTTCAATTCCTAATATGCCAACCACTTTCCTTCCTCAGCATCAGGGGCTGATCAAGGTTTTGTAGGGCCTGAAGCTTATTCAATTTTGGTACAATTATATAAAATTAAGTGCAGGGCACTGGAAGGGGCTGAGGCAAGTGAGGTGCCCTGATACTTAAGTGTCATTTATCTTCATGGAAAATCTACCTCCTCTCAGGGTCTTTGACATTCTATTCTTTCTGCTTGGAATGTTATTGTCCAAGATGTTCTTCCCCAGGTTCCATTTAATTATTCAGGTCTGTGGCAGAGACTGCTGGTCCTCCAATATCCAGTCTCCTCTTCTCCCATAGTAATAGCATTTCTAGCCAAATACATGATTACCCAAGTAAAAACTACATTTAATGGTGGGCAAATAGTTGTGGTCCTGTGACAATGTTCTAGCCAATAGGATGTGAAGAAAATGATGTATTCAATTCTGGGGTGATTTCCTTAAAGGGGATACATTTTGATAAATGGGTGTCCTCCTTCTTCCCTGTTTTCCCTTCCCATTGGCAAGAGTATGGACCTAGTGGTTAGTCATCTTGGACCATGTGGATGACACTCAAGGGATGGTAGAACAATGGGATAGACGACATGTAGGCCCAGACAACTTGGTGAAGCTGAACTAGCCAAAAACTTGGTGAGAAAAAAGTTAACCATCATGTTTTAAGCATCTGTTATTTTTGATATTTGGTCAAATCTATATCTAATACACGGTCTTGGTTCAAACATCATTTCCTCACCAACCTTCTCTGACTATCCCATAAAGTACCTCCACCCTCAAATAAACCAAGTCAGTATCACATCAGCCTATCTTATTTCCTTCATTGAATTCATCATCACCTGAAAACATTGTATTTATTTGTTTGTCTACTTGTTTACTATCTATCTCTCCCCAGTAAAAAATAAACTTTGTGGAGGCAGGGACCTTGTCTGCCTTGGTAACTGCCTTTATGCCCTGTGCCTAGAACAGTGCCTGGCATATAATAAGTACTCAATAATTGTTTGCTGAACGGATGAAAGAACAAATCAATAAAAAATAACATTATTAGCTTCCACTAAACGGTAAGCTATACGAAGATACGACAATGTCTATTTGTTTATTGTCACATCACCAGGAATAACAAACTTCTCAATATATTTTTGTAAAATGAATCCACTGAAAAATAAATGAATGCATTCCCAAGGGCTCTTCCGAAATAAGAGTCAATAATAAAAATTCAATCATGAATATAATTTCATTTTTAAAGATGTTTCAAAGTCTAGTTTCATGGGGAAATCATTTGTTCATTACGCAGTAAGAAAAGTACCAGTACTTCTATAGATGCTAAACATAAAATATCAACAGAAAGAAACTTAACTTTCCCCAAAAGTCTGATGTGATTAGTGTAAAATATAAGTACCAATAACATTAGCTGACATTTATTATTATTACATTTTATTAAGGGGCTTATTGTATGCCAAACACTGTGCTAAATTGTTCCCATCTATTATCTCATTTAATCCTCATAACAAGCTTATGAGTAGGTAATAGAGGTCCACAATTCCTTATTTGACTCACTTGGGGGCTAAATACATTTGGCATTCAGAACTTTTCAGAAAATTAATAAAGTACATAAATGATATGTAGCACCCTTAGCAGGATCTGGGGCAGCACCTCATAGCCAAATACATCATTATTTTTGCAGAGAAACATGAATATTCACCAATTAATGGGCAGACAAAAACCTATAAGTAAGCTCATATCTGTTTAAGTTAGATTCTTCTCGAGTTTGGATCAGGGCAAATGAGTAGCAAAACCTTTTGGTTTTCAGAGATTTTGTATTTTAGAATTACAAATAAAAAATTGTGAGATTGTATGATCTTCCCAGTTTTTTAGGTGAAGAAACTAAAACTAAAGAAGTTGTCCAAAGCCACAGAGATAATAAGGGGCAGTGGACTTGAACCCAGACAATTTGGTTAAAAATTTGCCATGCTTAATCATTTTACTACAGTACCTGAAAATTCCATGTTGCTGAAGGCATTCATTCTGAATCAAGGGAGATGTTTCATCTGAAGGGGGCAACTCTGCCCTGCAGAGGAGATTTGCACATCAGGGTGCTGGATAAACTAGGTGACTCTTCAAGTGCCTTCTCATCCTGAGAGTCTATGATCCTCTGAAAATATATCTTATGCTAATCCTAGTTCATAGACCACATTTGTACATGGCCTTGTGGTGGTGCGTGAGACTGACATTTGCTTCATGCGTTCTCTTAACAGATATGGTTTGATCATTCACCACGTGCTAAGCTATAGGAAGATGTGAATACTTATTGTACATGGTCCATGATCTCAATGAGTCTGCAATCCAGTTGAAGAGACATGACATAGAAACAGAGAGAGTTAAATAGCCATACAAACAGGACTGATCACAAAGCCTAAATGAGAAAAACCAAAGGGGTGAGGCAGACAGTAAACGCTCTTGGAGATCAGAGAAAGAGAAACCACTAGCGACTAATGGAATCAGGGAAGGCTTCATGGAGAAGATGAAGCTGTGCCTCAAGGGATGAGAAGGATTTATGTGGATATAGAAAAGAAGGGTGGCATTTCAAGTATAGGCTGTGACCCACAACTGTGTTTCATCTAGTAAAATGTTTTATATACTCATGCAAATTATTTTTGGAGACATTCATCTTAAATGCATACATGTATAAGAACAAAGAGTAGACACTCTCAAATGTGTCTTTCAGTATACACATATTATAAAAGACCTCACATAAGCAGTTTTACACTCCCTGAGAAAAGTCGCTTTGACCATTTTCAACCAAGTAGTATTCCAAGTGCTTCTGCAGTAAAAGAATCAACCCTAAAATCAGTCAGGTACCTAAGAAACAAAAGCTGCCCCTGGGACAGAATATTCAAGTGAACTCTCTAGGAGAGACTGCCTCCTCTGCTATCCAGCAACATATCTTGAAGCAGTGGACTGATTTACGCTTCCAGTGTCCTCCAAGATTCCCTAACTTTAGGGCATCTACATAAATATGTCTTATGACAAATACGTACTACTGCGTAACTATAATATAACCAGTAACATCATATGCATGTTTAAATATGCTGATAGAGCTAATATTTATGTATGAAGAGATGTGATACCGAAATTTCACCCTAAATTTAAAAGTGAATTGTCACTTTTCAGTGCCCTCTCTAAAACAAGCTCCCAAATCTCTGGCATTCTTCTTCTTCTTTTTTAAAGGAACATTTATTTATTTGTTTATTTATTTATTGGCTGCGTTGGGTCTTCATTGCTGCGCGTGGGCCTTCTCTGGTTGGGGCGAGCAGGAGCTACTCTTCGTGGTGGTGCGAGGTCTTCTCATTGCGGTAGCTTCTCTTGTTGCGGACGGGCTGTAGGCGCGCAGGCTTCAGTAGTTGTGGTTCATGGGCTTAGTTGCTCTGCGGCGTGTGGGATCTTCCCAGTCCAGGGATCGAACCTGCGTCGCCTGCGTTGGCAGGCAGATTCTTAACCACTGCACCACCAGGGAAGTCCCGACATTATTCTTTTTTAATAAAATATTACTAAATTGACCTTAAGCCCAGAATTTATTTCTTCTTGCCTGCAAAAAAATTATATAAATAGGAGGCTATATATTTTGCAATTAATATGATATTGAGTCATACCACTTAGGTACATATTGAAACGATCAACAGAACCAAATGGCAAGTTTGGTAGTTTTCCTCAGAACAGCAGAAGGGTGATATGACTTTGCTTTCTCTGCTTTGAAGGACCAGAATAAAATGTGGTCCCAAAGGAACACAGTCCCTTTCTTGATGAATTCATGACTTTTCAAATCATTCCTTTCATATTTGTCACTCCACAGACCAATAGTGATTAAATAACAGTAATGTGCATGTAGGCAAAGCATCTTCCTTTCCACTTTAAATTCCAATCCAAATTCTTTTCAGAGCCTAACTTTTCCTGTTCTGTCATTCATCCCCTAGGACACTCTAAAAAGCTTCTTTTGGTCTTTTAAAGGTAGATATTCAATATTCTGATTAATACACCAACAGTAGAGAATAATTGTGGGATAGTATGTGTCTGAATAACATTTTAAATATTACTCAGTGATTTTTTGTTCTCAGGAATTCCTTTATTCTTCTACCATTAAAATGAAACCTTGATGATAAAATTTATATACTCAAGGGAAGGTAAAATCCATCAAACAGAGTCAAGTTCTCTTTGTTTGAAAAAAGCTCTTAAACCCTTGACAGACATAGAAATCATGAAGGCCTACAAATGTTTTGTTTTGTTGGTATGGTTGTTTATTTGTTTTTTGAAAGATAGAAAAAATTTTCTTTTAACAAGTAGGATCGTGAAGTTCTCAGAGTATGAAGTCCATATCAAAACAACAGAATTGCAAAGAAGGCAAAATGATAGAAGATCTATGTTTGAAAGCTGGGCTGAAGAAAGATTTAAGGCTGAAAGGAGAGCAATGAAGTTAGCCACTGATGGAATGACAATAGACATCTCATATAGGTTTGGGAGATTCTAAGAACAAAGATCTATACTTTGCTTCCTGGACAAAGTACAGAAAGACCATAAGGGAAGACCAAAAGTTTCAAAAGGAAAACCTCTGTACCAGAAATATGTGGCAACAATTCAGCAGAAACTCAACTAAGTGTGGGAAGAAAGAGCCTGTGACAGTTCTCCAAGCCTTCCTTGACCCCAGAAGTGGTTGCAAGAAGGCCAGTTGGCCTGAAGAACAAGGAGGTACCATAGGCATGGGCTGTAGAAGCTGAGAGTCATGGTAAGACCACAGATATTGAAGCAGATGTGGGAGTGACTAATGACTAGCTGAGACAAAAGATTAATATATCAGATTCTTCTTTATCCTTAGATCGTGGAAAATTTAAACCCTGAAGGACTTAGATGTCACCCTAGGGAGAAGAAGGGGCAAGGTTGGAACCCCAACTTTGACTGAGTTTCCATTTGAAAAAAATCCCTATATAATTAGTGGAAAATACAAACAATTAGGAAAGAAATTCTAAAATCTCCCACCATCATGTACACCATCCTACCTACATCAGTATCTATATAATCTACTTCCCTCCAAGTAGCATGAAGAATGTTTATGCTTCTCTCCAAAGTCTAGTTCTCCAATTGTGCACTGGATTCTATCCTCTCTCATCTATTCAGGAACAATGCTCCAGCAATCATCTCTTCTTTCTCTTTTATCATCAATATTTCATTATTTTCTATGTCATTTCCATCAGCAAATAAACATGTTATACTTACTTTCATTTTTTAAAGCCCTCCCTTAATGAATGAGATATTTTCATAGCACAAGAATACTACCCCACAGACTTTTTACTAGTTACAAGATGAAAAAGGTACTTTATAATGAAGAAATCTGGCAATTACCCTCTTAACTAAGAGATCAAATTTAACATCATTACTGTGGACAACCTAACATTACGTGCCTCCTGATGAAATATCATATGAAGCACGCAATATAACTTAAGGCATTTTTGCCAAAAACATTTAACCTGAATCTCATTAAGCCTTTAGACTTAATTTCCAGTTAACAGGATATATATGTAAAAAAGAAACAAGGTAAATTATACCATGAACAATTAGAAAAATCCAGAATGTGGGATATTCCATAGGACAACTGGCCTGGACTTTCAAAAAATAAAAATCATTTTTAGAAGAAAGCAGGAGGACTTTTCTATTGATAGATGCTAAAGAGACACAGCAATATGCAACATGTGAACCTTGATTGGCTTCTGGATTAAAAAATATATATAAAAGATCTTTGAGACAATTGGGAGAATGTGAATATGACTGGATATCAGACAATGTGAAATTACTATTAATTTTCTTGGGATATGCAAGCTGAAGTATTTATGGGTAAAATGTCATGATGTCTGCAATTCACTTTCATATGGTTTAGCAAACCACGGAAAAAAAGAGAGAAAGCAAATGTGGAAAGATACTGAAAACTGGTGAACCTAGGTAAAGGATATATGGTTGTTTGCTGTACGATTCTTTCAACTTTTCTGTAGGTTTGAAATTTTCTAGAGTAAAAAGTTCTTTTAAAAGCCCCCGTTAGGAGATTGGTTCAAGATGGCAGAGTAGAAGGACATGCTCTCACTCCCTCTTTCGAGAACACCGGAATCACAACTAACTGCTGAACAATCATTGACAGGAAGACACTGGAACTCACCAAAAAAGATACTCCACATGCAAAGACAAAGGAGAAGCTGCAATGAGACGGTAGGAGGGGCGCTATCACAATAAAATCAAATCCCATAACTGATGGGTGGGTGACTCACAAACTGGAGAACACTTATACCATAGAAGTCCACCCACTGGAGTGAAGGTTCTGAGCCACACGTCAGGCTTCCCAACCTTCGGGCCTGGCAACAGGAGGAGGAATTCCTAGAGAATGACTTTGAAAGCTAGCGGGATTTGATTGCAGGACTTCGGCAGGACTGGGGGAAACAGAAACTCCACTCTTGGAGGGCACACACAAAGTAGAGTGTGCATCAGGACCCAGGGGAAGGAGCAGTGGCCCCATAGGAGACTGAACTAGACATACCTGCTAGTGTTGGAGGGTCTCCTGCAGAGGTGGGGAGCAGCTGTGGCTCACCAAGGGACAAGGACACTGACAGCAGAAGTTCTGGGAAGTACTCCTTGGCGTGAGCCCTCCCAGAGTCTGCCATTAGCCCCACCAAAGAGCCTGCATAGGCTCCAGTGTTGGGTTGCCTCAGGCTAAACAACCAGCAGGGAGGGAACCCAGCCCCACCCATCAGCAGACAAGCCGATTAAAGTTTTACTGAGCTCTGCCCACCAGAGCAACAGCCAGCTCTAACCACCACCAGCCCCTCCCAACAAGAAACTTCCACAAGCCTCTTAGATAGCCTCATCCACCAGAGGGCAGACAGCAGAAGCAAGAACTACAATCCTGCAGCCTGTGGAACAAAAACCACATTCACAGAAATATAGACAAGATGAAAAGGTAGAGGGCTATGTACCAGATGAAGGAACAAGATAAAACCCCAGAAAAACAATTCAAAATAATGACAGTGAAGATGATCCAGGACCTCGGAAAAAGAATGGAGGCAAAGATCGACTAGAAGAATTAAAGAACAAACAAACAGAAGTGAACAATACAATAACTGAAATGAAAAATACACTAGAAGGAATCAATAGCAGAATAACTGAGGCAGAAGAACAGGTAAGTGACCTGGAAGACAGAATGGTGGAATTCACTGCTGTGGAACAGAATAAAGAAAAAAGAACAGAAAGAAATGAAGACAGCCTAAGAGACTTCTGGGACAACATTAAATGCAGCAACATTCTCATTATAGGGGTCCCAGAAGGAGAAGAGAGAGAGAAAGGACCCGAGAAAATATTTGAAGAGATTATAGTTGAAAACTTCCCTAACATGGGAAAGGAAATAGCGACCCAAGTCCAGGAAGTGCATAGAGTCCCATACAGGATAAACCCAAGGACAAACACACCGAGACACATAGTAATCAAATTGGCAAAAATTAAAGACAAAGAAAAATTATTGAAAGCAGCAAGAGAAAAATGAAAAAAAAAAACACAAGGGAACTCCCATAACGTTAACGGCTGAATTCTCAGCAGAAACTCTACAAGCCAGAAGGGAGTGGAATGATATACTTAAGGTGATGAAAGGGAAGAACCTACAACCAAGATTACTCTACCCCGCAAGGATCTCATTCAGATTTGATGGAGAAATCAATAGCTTTACAGACAAGCAAAAGCTAAGAGAATTCAGCACCACCAAAACAGCTCTACAACAAATGCTAAAGGAGCTTCTCTAAGTGGGAAACACAAGAGAAGAAAAGGACCTAAAAAAACAAACCCAAAACAATTAAGAAAAAGGTAATAGGAACATACATATCGATAATTACCTTAAATGTGAATGGATTAAATGCTCTAACAAGGACTTCCCTGGTGGTGCAGTGCTTAAGAATCCGCCTGCCAATGCAGGGGACACGGGTTCGAGCCCTGGTCCGGGAAGATCCCACATGCCGCAGGGCAACTAAACCTGTGCGCCACAACTACTGAGCCTGCGCTCTAGAGCCCATGAGCCACAACTACCGAGCCCACCTGCTGCAACTATTGAAGACTGCACGCCTCGATCCCGTGCTCCACAACAAGAGAAGCCACCACAATGAGAAGCCCACGCACCTCAATGAAGAGTAGCCCCCACTCGCTGCAACTAGAGAAAGCCTGCACGCAGCAAAGAAAATCAAATGCAGCCAAAAAATAAATAAATAAGCAAATTTTTAAAAAATTTAAAAAAATTTTTAAATTAAAAAAAAATGCTCCAACCAAAAGACACAGGCTTGCTGAATGGATACAAAAACAAGACCCATATATATGCTGTCTACAAGAGACCCACTTCAGACCTAGGGACACATAAAGACTGAAAGTGAGGGGATGGAAAAAGATATTCCATGCAAATGGAAATCAAAAGAAAGCTGG
>NC_041217.1:130517869-130523681 GCF_002837175.3 Physeter macrocephalus | reverse complement strand
CACTCCCATTTACCACTGCAACAAAAAGAATAAAATACCTAGGAATAAGCCTACCTAGGGAGACAAAAGACCTGTATGCAAAAAACTATAAGACACTGATGAAAGAAATTAAAGATGATACCAACAGATGGAGAAATATACCATGTTCTTGGATTGGAAGAATCAATATTGCGAAAATGACTATACTACCTAAAGCAATCTACAGATTCAATGCAATCCCTATCAAATTACCAATGGCATTTTTTAAAGAACTAGAACAAAAAATCTTATAATTTGTATGGAGACATGAAAGACCCCGAATAGCCGAAGCAGTCTTGAGGGAAAAAAATGGAGCTGGAGGAATCAGACTCCCTGACTTCAGACTATACTACAAAGCTACAGTAATCAAGAGAGTTTGGTACTGGCACAAAAACAGAAATATAGATCAATGGAACAGGATCGTATATTAACGCATATATGTGGAACTTAGAAAATGGTACCGATGAACCAGTTTGCAGAGCAGAAATTGAGACACAGAAGTAGAGAACAAACGTATGGACACCAAGGGGGGAAGCAGCAGGGGGTTGGGGTGGGGGTGGGATGAATTGGGAGGTTGGGATTGACATGTATACACTGATGTGTATAAAATGGATACCAGTTAGAATGGGCATCATCAGAAAATCTACAAACAACAAATGCTGGAGAGGGTGTGGAGAAAAGGGAGCCTTCTTGCACTGTTGGTGGGAATGTAAATTGATACAGCCACTACGGAGAACAGTATGGATGTTCCTTAAGGAACTAAAAATAGTATTACCAATTAACCCAGCAATCCCACTACTGGGCATATACCCAGAGGAAACCATAATTCAAAAAGACACATGCACCCCAATGTTCATTGCAGCACCATTTACAATAGCCAGGTCATGGAAGCAACCTAAGTGCCCATCGACAGACAAATGGATAAAGAAGTTGTGGTACGTATATACGGGGTGGGGGTGGGATGAATTGGGAGGTTGGGATTGACATGTATACACTGATGTGTATAAAATGGATGACTAATAAGAAAATAAATAAATAAACATTTTAAAAATTTGAAAATAAATAAAAAATAAAAGCCCCTGTTTACAGCATATCCCTTTCAAGGTAAGTAATGCTTCATTTCTCTACTCCCCTTGGAAATTTCCTTGGAAAGAGCTGTCTATACACAAAGTTTCCATTTCACCTCTTTCTGTTCTTTCTCATGTTTACTACAAATGAGCTAACTACCTACTTCTTCACCAAAATGGATGTTGGCAAGGTCACCAGTGACCTTCATACAGACAAATACAATGATCAATTCTCATCTTATTCAAACTGTCAGCAGAATTTGATACACTTGATCAGTCCCTCTTCTTGAAACACTTTTTTGACTCTAAGATAACATGATCTCTTGTATTTCCTCCTACTGCACTGACTGTTAGTCAGTCTCCTTCTTGTCTCCTTTGGTGAATCCATCTCATCTCCCTAATCCCTAACACTGGAGCCCCCATGGTTTCAGCCCTGAGATCTCTTCTCCATCTAGATCCCTTCTCTAGATGATATCATATACTCTCTTGTCTTTAAGCACCATCTATGTACACTATTTGGACTTCTACCTTGAATTCCTATGTTCTTATACCAAATGCCTATTTGACATTTCAGCTTGAATGTTTAATAGGCATTGCATACTTAACACTTAACATTCACGCTTAATTGAACCTGTGATAGATTCCTGCCCCAACTACCGTGAACGTGCTCCTCTTACAGTCTTCCTCATCTCAGCGGTAACTCCATTCTTCCAGTTGCTCAAGCCAAAACCTTAGAGTCACTCTTTGACACCTCTCTTCTTCTCCTATTTCCAGTTCTTCAACAAATCTTGTCAGGTCTATCCTCAAAATAGACACTGGATCTTATACTTCTTACTATTTCCAATACAATTACCATAGTCCAAGCCACCAATTCTCCTATCTAGCCTATTGTTGTAGCCTTCTAAATGGTCTCTCTCCTTTACTTTCATCTCCTATAGTTTATCCTACAAAAAGCAGCCAAAGTCAGTCTTTTAAAACATAAGTCAGATCATATCATTCCTCTACTCATAACCCTCCAACGACTTCCAATCTCATTCAGAAATAATTCATAGTTCTTGTTGAGAGAAACTAAAGAAGACTTAAATAAATGGAAAGACATCCCATATTCACAGATCAAAGGACTTAATATCATTAGGATGTCAATACTCCCCAAATTGGTCTATAGATTCAACTCAATACCTATCAAAATTCCAGATGGGCTTCTTATAGTAATTAACAAGCCAATCCTAAAATTCATAAGGAAATGAAGTTTCAAGGAACTCAGAATAGTCAAAACAATCTTGAGATAAAAAAAACTAAGTTGGAGGAATCACACTTTCTGATTTCAAAACTTACTATAAAGCTACAGTAATCAGGGGGGAAGGGTTGGGGGAGGGTTAGATTGGGAGTTTGGGATTGACATGTACACACTGCTATATTTAAAATAGGTAACCAACAAAGACCTACTGTATAGCACAGCAACTCTTCTCAATATTCTGTAAATGGGAAAAGAATTTGAAAAAGAATAGATACATGTATATGTGTAACTGAATCACTTTGCTGTACATCTGAAACTAACACAACATTGTTAATCAACTATACTCCAATACGAAACAAAAATTTAAAAAATAAATAATAAACTAAAATAAATTTTAAAAAATAAAACTACAGTAATCAAGCTAGTGTGATACTGGCATGAGGATAAACATCTAGACCAATGGAATAGAAATGAGAGTCCCAAAATACATCTAGGTCTACTGACTCTTGGTGAGGATGACAAGATAATTCAATTGAGAAAGAATAGTCTTTTCCACAAATGGTGCTGGAACAAGAGGATATCCACATGGACAAGAAGGAATTTGGACAGTTACCTCACACCATATATAAAAATAAGCTCAAAAAAATCATGGACCTAATTTACAATTAAAACTCATAGAAGAAAACATAGGTATGAAATTTCATGACCTTGGATTAGGCAGTGGTTTCTTAGATACAATGCCAAAAGTGCCAAGTGACAAAAGAAAAAATGAATAATTTTAAACTTCATCAAAATTAGAAATTTTTGTTCTTCCAAGGATACTCTCAAGAAAGTGAAAAGACAAACCACAGAATGGGCAAAAAATTTGCAAATCACATATCTGATAAAAGATTTGTACTCAAAATATGTAAAAGACACTTATGATTCAACCATTAAAAAAAAAAAACAATTTAAAAATGGGCAAAGGATTTGAATAGACATTTCTCCAAAGAAGATATACAAGTGGCCAATAATAAGCACATGAAAAGATGCAAAACATCGTTAGTCATTAGGGAAATGTAAACCAAGACCACAATGAGGCACCACTTCACAACTATTAGGATGTCTATAATTTAGAAAACATAATAACAGGGGAATTCCCTGGTGGTCCAGTGGTTAGGACTCTGTGCTTTCACTGCCTAGGGCACGAGTTCAATCCCTGGTCAGGGAACTAAGATCCCACAAGCCAGGTTGTGTGGCAAATAAATAAATAAATAAATAAAAATTACCAAAAAAAAAAAAGTGTTGCCAAGGATACGGAGAATTTAGAACACTCACACACTGTTGGTGGGAATTTAAAATGATGTAGCCACTTTGGAATATAGGCTGGTATTTCTTCAAAAGTTTAAACAGAGTTACCGTATAACCCAGAAATTCCAATACTAGGGAAATAACCAAGAGAAATGAAAACTCATGTGCACACAAAAACTTGTACATGAATGTTTACAGCAGCATTAGTCATTATAGCCAAAAAGTGGAAACAACCTAAATGTCTATCAACTGATGAATGGATATACACATGTGGTATATATCTACATCATAGAATGTTATTTGAACATAAAAAGTCATAAAGTTCTGATACATGCTACAACATAGATGAGCTGTGAAAACATTATGCTAAGTGAAAGAAGGCAGACACAAGAGCACATACTATTCTATTTATATGAAATATGCAGAACAGGGAAATCCATAGAGAGAGAAGGTAGATGAATGGTTGCCAGAAGCTGGGAGGAGGAAGGACTGGGGAGTGACTGTCAATGGGTATAAGGTTTCTTTATGAGGTGATGAAAACGTTCTGTAATTAGATAGTGGTGAAGGTTGCACACCTCTGTGAATATTCTAAAAACCACCAAATTTTACACTTTAAAAGGATGAATTTTATAGTACACAATTATATCTCAATAAAGCCGTCTTGAAAAATGCAAAATTCTTACCTTGGTCTAAACTGTTCTTCAGGGCTTCCCTGGTGGCGCAGTGGTTGAGAGTCCGCCTGCCGATGCCGGGGACACGGGTTTGTGCCCCGGTCCGGGAAGATCCCACATGCCGCGGAGCGGCTGGGCCCGTGAGCCATGGCTGCTGAGCCTGCGCGTCCGGAGCCTGTGCTCCGCAACGGGAGAGGTCACAACAGTGAGAGGCCCGCGTACCACAAAAAAAAAAAAAAAAAAAAATAGGTATTACAAGTTTGATGAACATTCCTTCCTGCATAAAATTACCTAGGAGACATTAATTGATTGACAGAAAAGAGCATGGGGAAGGTCAATGCCTATAGCTGCCTTTTCTTTATTCTACAAAATACTTCCAGGTTGTGATAGTGGTATGCCGGCATGCTGAGAGCAATCAATACATCTCATGTTTGCCTACTCTAGAAAAAGAGAGGTCCTCTTCTCACCCTCCCCATCACAATCCACATGCAATTATCCACCATCCCTTCTCCTTCTCTATTCATAATTACACTCCTCATTGAAGGGCAAAGCAAAGTCCTCCAGATAGATTTGTTGATACTAGGCAGTTAATTCAACGTTTTCCATGTGGAAGTAGGTTTGTTTGCTGGGATGCACTTGTGTGATGTAATAAGACAAGCCAAGGGGACTGGGCATGACTAAGGATCTTCTCATTTTCATTATTCTGGGCCTCACACCTATTCACTATGTGAAGAGAAGTACACACATTTAATTACACACCCATATTGAGAGGTTCTCATTCACCTAGGTTTATTGATTAACCCCTTAAAGAAAGCATAAAAATTTCTTCCTTTTTAAAATGTTTTAGCTGGTATATTCCCTTGACACTTATAAGAAGAGCTCAAGATTTAACACTTTAAGGAGACTCCAAAGCCATGGCAAACTTCCTTTTCCCAAAAAAACTAGAACTAGAATAAGGTTTTCATCTGATTTCTGAATGTAGTGAGTTTCAGAAAGATTTCTGAAAAGAATCTTCCATGGTCTTCACAGGAATGAGGCTTTTCTCCTCCAGTATTTGATGTGTATTTTTCCCAAAGTACAGCTTCTCTTCTGTAATTATACAATGTAGGCATTCATATGAATGTTGTTTAAGAAGTGATTGTAAAAAAAATGGTGTCAATGGGGAATAAAGAGGAGGGTTTGCAGAGTTTCAGGTTCCTAGCAACAAGGTAGAATAAAGAAATTTATAATGCATGAGTATATTTTAGTTCTGAAAGTGAAAATTATATTAGTTGATTAAATCATCATTCAGCAAATCCTAAATAGCATATAAGACTAGATCAAAATAAATGAGATTTCAGACCTGTTATTATCACATGAGAAAAAAGGCAGAAAATTCTAATAAGTTGATTTTTTTTTTAATGTTATGTTGATGTTTTATTGCTTGTTTCTTTTGGAGTGTCTTTTCCATTTATGAGAGTTTTGCTGGTTCTGTTTGGAAGGGGGTGGAGTGTGTGTGGTTTTTTTTTTTTTTTTTTTTTTTTTTTTTC